>NC_058407.1:90197668-90488482 GCF_002201575.2 Neomonachus schauinslandi | reverse complement strand
AAAGAAAGAAAGAAAGAAAGAAAGAAAGAAAGAAAGAAAGAAAGAAAAGAAAGAAAAAAAACAAAGGAAGAAAGAAAAGGAAGGAAGGGATTAATAAAGAAGTTTATAAGATAAAATGATGAAAAACTGTTTCTAGGAACATTGCTTATAAAAACAAAACACTGGAAACATTCAAAAAATAAGTTGTGGTTACAATATAAAACTATACAGCAATGAATATGTGAGTATATGCAACAAAATACATCTATTCTCACAAATAGAATGTTGAGTGGAAAATACCAGACCCAAAGAATAAAATTCACATAGAATGTTCCCAAACAGGCAAATTCATCTATACTTTTAATATTCAGGATAGTTCGAATGCTATTCAGTAATAAAAAGTCATGAAGCATTGACGCATGCTACATCATGGACGAACATTGAAGACATGATGTTCAGTGAAAGGAGCCAGGCACAAAAGGACACACCTTGTATGATTCCATTTAAATAAAATACCCAGAATAAGCAAATTCATAGAGAGAAAGTAGGTTAGTAGTTACCAAGGCCTGGGGGAAGATAGGGGAGGTGGGGAATGACTGCTAATGGGTATAGGGCTAATTTTGGAATGATGAAAATGTTCTAAAATTGATTGTGGTGATGGTTGCACAACTCTGAGAATATACTAAAAACCACTGAGTTATAGACTTTTAACGGGTGACTCATATGGTATGTGAATTACATCTCAATAAAGTTGTCACATAAAAAAAAATAAGTGGTAGAGACTGGGAAAAAAAAATATTCAGGATAGTTGTTGGCCTTTGGGAGGAGGGAGTATGATTGGGAGGAGAACAAGAAGAGCTTGTAATGTTGTTGCTGTCCTATTTTCTGGCTTGGGAGTGGTCAGAGAAGTGTGTTCCTCTTGTGAAAATTCATAAAAGCATTGTTCTGTATACTTAAAATGTGTGTACTTTGGTGAATATAAATAATACTTTAATCTGGAAGTTTATTTTTTAATGTAAAACATAACACCAACTTTCCAGGCCACCCTAAACTTAATCCCTAGAGGGAAACGGTATTAACAGTATATCGTCCATTTCGCTTCACAGATTATCTTAGACAGTGCCATGCCAAATTTCATTTCTGTCCAGTTGAAGTTAACCATCTTGTAGTATAGATAAAGAAAATGAGAAAAAATAATAATAACCCCCAAAATAAGGCCGCTAGTTCATTCCCTAAAATTTAATTAAGGGTGCATTTCTTGGTGGAATACATTTTGCTCAAGAGAGAGACTTCTTATCCCTGCTCACATAAAGAGAAATGCAGTAACCACATATAAATGAATGATAACATTAGAGATGGAATTCACAACTAAGGAAAAGGAGATATTACATGAAACTAACATCTCACACCAAAGGACAGAAAGTAGAGTATCCTACATGTATAAACATTTGCCAATATGGGACCCTCCATATAACCTATAGTCCTCTACCTAATCATTTACCCTAGGGACAACATAAGTAGTAAAAAGAATAACTATATCCTAATGGGATGGTTCCCGGATTTTGATAACATTGGTGATATTGCTATGAACAGCAGAAAAACAAAAACATCATGTTATAGGGAATAGTTTTGCAAAACAAAGAAGTAGAATGGCAAATATCCACAGAATTTCTAATAGGATGCTGGAGCTGAGAAGGAAAAGAATAAACTAACATTTACCTGTACAAGTGAGTGCAGAGATTTTTTTAGAAAAACAGAGAAACAATTATTGATAGGCTATTTCTCAATACAGAAGATATCAATGTCAATATATTCAAATTAATAAATAAGTTCGTTGTTCTTCCCTTTGTGAAAATTAGTGCTCTTTTTAGGTGAGCATTTGTATGTTTATAGAATTCTATTTCTATGGCTACCAGCAGAGGACCATCTTAGATAACAAATCTCAGAATGAGGATCCTTTACAGTGACGTTCACCTTTGTATTTCTTAAGATGACAGCTGGTGCCTGGTTCCTCTGAGGGTCCAATTTAACATTTTTAGTAGAGGAAGATACTTCAGTACACGAAGACTTCTGTGCTTCAAAATTAATTGCATGTTTCCTTTACACTTCAAAGGCTTATGAAAAGAAGTCTGAATTTTATAAATAATGCCAGCACTGTCCTATAAAACAATGGATCAGCATAGTTCAAAATATTCAGTGACTCAGGATCAAGTAATAGCATCTTAGCATTAGAAGAAAATTCAAATGTCATGGAGTAGTATTTGTTAGGTTTTGCCTGCCATCATCTGTTCCCCATTCTCTTGACAGCAACATCTTAATTTTCCTTTGGAGAAACACCTTCTTCCCTACTCAGTTCCTATGGTTCAAGTTGGGGCACTTCACCTCCATCCTTTGTCCAGGAATGGGCATATGACTCAGGTTTGGAGAATCACGTATCCTATGGTCCCTAGTGATTGTTCCAAGGATATACACGTGTCCCATTCCAGGCCAGTAGGAGGCAACTGCAGAATTTCTTATTAAAATCATTGAGAAAAAGATGTTATCTTTCCCCTGGAGTTATTAAATCATAAGAGCATAATCAAGAGTTGTCAAACGGCCAGCACATGAGGCTGACTGAACATAAAACCAGCAGAGAAGAAAGTAAAGAGAATTAGAGAATCCTGATGATCTCATTTGGCTCTCAGTCCAAATGCATGTGAAAACAGTAGTTATAGCCTAAATCGTGTATCATCAAAATTCGTATGTTGAAGCGTTGACCATCAATGTGACTGTATTTGGAGATAGGGCTTTAAAGAGGTAATTAAGGTTAAATGAGGTATAAGGGTGGGCCCTAATCCAATATAACTGTTCTTTTAAGAAGAGAGACACCAGGAATGCATGTGCACAGACAAAAGGCCAAGTAAGGACATAGAGAGAAGATGACCATCTGCAAGCCAAGGAGAGAGGAGAAACCAACACCTTGATCTTAGACTCCCAGCCTGCAGAACTGTGAGAAATAAATTTTTTTTTTAAGATTTTATTTATTTATTTGACAGAGAGAGAGAGACAGCGAGAGAGGAAACACAAGCAGGGGGTGTGGGAGAGGGAGAAGCAGGCTTCCCCCTGAGCGGGGTGCCCGATGCGGGGCTCGATCCCAGGACCCTGGGATCATGACCTGAGCCAAAGGCAGACCCTTAATGACTGAGCCACCCAGGAGCCCCAATAAATTTGTTTTTTAAGCTGCCCATTCTGTGATATTTTGTTACCACAGCCCTAGCATACTAAAACAAATGCTGTCCCTGGACTTTTCACTTACAAAAGTTAATATATTACCTTTTTGGTGTAACACAATTTAAGGTGGAGTTTTGATTCTTATAATAGAGACATAATTGCTTATTTTATCTTAGGACTCCCCATGTATCAAACAAAGCTGGATATTTAGAGACTTGATAGAAAATATGTTCAGAGGACCCCATAGAAAATTCATTATGTTAGAATGTTTACTTTTTGGTAAGGTCCAACAAGAAAGAGCCAAGCTTTGTTTGAAGCTCATCTGTTTAAAAGCAAGAAAAGATAAAAGATACAGCTTTTCCTATGGTTAATACTCCAAGATGGCTGACAGTCTTGGCTTTCCAGGCTCAGAATATCCAAATTCTATACACTAAGCTAAAGTAAATGCTAATGAAGCCAGGATACTGATACTCACATATCACTCCCAGTCACTTCCTATTATTCATTCCCCGCTTGACAAAGGGGACAATTGTTCTAATTGCAAAGAGCCAGTCACTGGAATGTTGCCAGAAAAAAAAGGGTTGATTAGCTCTGTCTCCCCACCTCAGGGCCATGATAGAGGTCCACAGGCTACAAGCTAATCGGTGGCCAAGCACCAATGTTTGTTTCTAAGAGAGAAGAAAAAAAGAATTCTGGTTTTGATCAAAAGCTCAGGGAATACGAGTAGAAAAAAAAAAAAAAGAGTACCAATTATATAAAGGAGTCGTATTACCTTAAAAGTCCAGGCCTGGGAAAGAAAACTCTATGATTACCCAATTCCTAAGGCAATTAATAATCAAGTCCCCCAAACCTTCCCCAAAGGAATCTGACTGGCAATAAATAAATAAATAAATAAAAGAATCTTCCCTAATGACCACCTCAACTGTAACTACATAAGGAAACTAGGAAAGGAAAGGCTTTTCAGATAGCAGAACCCATGACAGACTAGCTGACCAAGGAACTCACACCACTGCTAAGACAAGAATTTCTGCTAATCCTGTTTTTCAGGATATTATATATGCCACAGACCAGTAGCCATTATAGATGGTCTCCCTTTCTTCTCTGAAAATGGTAGGGGGGTTTTTTTGGTGTTCTTTTGGTTTTTTTGTTTTGTTTTGTTGTTTTATTTTGTTTTTGAGAGAGAGAGCGGTGGGGAGGGGCAGAGGGAGAGAGAATCTTAAGCAGGCTCCATGCCCGCAGTGTGGAACCCGTCGCAGGGCTCAATATCATGACCCTGAGATCGTGACCTGAGCTGAAATCAAGAGTGGGACGCTCAACCAATTGAACCATCCAGGCACCCCCAAAATGGTAGTTTTAATTAGGGTACACCTCTTTTCCTTTCATAATTGTGCAACAGATGTGTCAGGAGGGTCAAATATACTATTTTGCTAGATTTCAAAATCACGAGAAGACACCTCTAAGACCAGACGAAAGGAATTTGTGACATCCAGATGCCGTCAACTTTGAACTGAATGGGTTACTAAATGGCAATCTGAGTCACTGTCCCTTGGAGACGACTGTTTTTTATTTATGTAAATGGCTGCATCACGTTAAATGGGCGAACTAGGGTCTGCACGATGCTGAGCAGTCAAGAGGTTGACTGTTGTGAGCACCGGGTTCTTCTTTGCCCATCTAGGATGTACGTCCCCAATCCCACTTTCAGTGCATGTACTTCAAAATGAGGCCACCTCTACTTCCAGTCCTAGCTCACAGCAGACGCTGGACCTAAGTCTAGCCAAGCAGATATTCCATCCTCCTAGTCAAGTCAGTTCAAATTTGAGGTATGTCTAGATTGGAATGCTGTAACCATATGGAAAGTCAAGTCCTTCTTCTGCTGTGGTTGTTGAAGCTGTTAGAATGTAAGTCTAGAGCTGAGCTGCAAGGGGCCGGTATGTGCAAATAACCTCCTTCAGAATGAAGCCACAGAAAGGAAAGCAGGGCCAAGAATTGGAAGAAGGACTTGAGTCCCACTGAAATCATTTCAGCTCAAAACCCCAGCTGTGCTTGCTTGAAGCAATTCTATTCTGAACTTTTCAACCATGCTTACCCATGTATTCTCTAAGTCAGTTTGAGGAGTTAGATACTCACAACTAAATAATAGTCATTTAGGTAAAGCTCCCGCCCAAGGGAGAATACCTTGTTTTTACCACATTCTTGTCAGTGCTGCTAATGTGAGGTGGCTTTGATTTTGTTTCTCAGAAGAAAAGACTGATAAGAAAAAAGAAATAAAACCAATATAATCTCGTTTGCTTTTCACCCTTCTAGTGCCTTTCGGGCCCCTACAAAAACTGCTATAATTCTCGTTTCTAACAGTATTGAAGCCCTCAGAACTGATTTAAAATAAATGTTGCTTGAATGTGTTTAGCAGAATTGTGTACCACAACGCAAGTGGGGTGAGATTGTAATATTGGAGGGAAAATAATCCAAAGTCTGGTACAAAAATGTATTTTACTGTCCAGACATGAGGAAAGTGACATAATTATGCTCTTTTCAAAATCTCGAGCAATTCTTTGTGAAAACAAGATTTTGTAAGGATGTGAGAAATTGCTGTCAGTTGCTTCTCTATTTCCCCAGGCAGAGTAATCTGTTTATAACTATAGCTATTTGATATAGTCAGGACAGTGTTGCAGACTAGGGGGAAAGCTATGAAGATGTGATTTGTGGATCCAACCTCATTAAAAATCTAATTATAGATACGAATGTGACGACACGTGAAGATTAAAAAAAAAAAACCAGTTTTGGCGGTCTTAACATCCTTTGTTCTATCCCACCTTAAGGCCACCTCCCCTCTTGCACTTCCTGCAGTTCGGTTATATGAACCAATAAAAATCCATTTTTCTCTTACGCTGCTTTGATTTGCATTTCTGTGCCTTGCAACCAGAGAATCTTAGCTATTAAAAAATGGCTTTCCATTACTCCCGGGACTAATTCCAGAATCCCTGACTGACCACAGAATTTTCTTTGGCAGTCGTGCTTCAGGTCATTCTCTCTCTTACCAGACTCCACCTGCTCGGGCATCTTGCAGTTCCCAGGACACGGGGGACTCTTTTCTACTTCAGGGCCATTCCTTTTTCCTAAAATGATCTTCTTAAATCCTATTTATCCTTCAGATTTCAACTTACACATCACAATGGAGAAATGCTTCCCCGATCTCCCAGTCTAAACAATATATCCCTTCTGTGTTCATCTTAGTGTTCTGTTGTCATCAGGGAAGGGGAGGTGTTTTGTGTTTTGCCTTTAGAGCATTCATACCGTTTGTAATATATATTTGATTGCTTACTTTTTCATCATCTGTCTCCCTATCTAGACTATAGTCTCCTATCCATATCAGTTTTGTTCATCACTATATTCTCTGAACCAAGCACAGGCCCATAACAGGGGCTCAGTAGATATTTATTATATGACTACCATACTTTTCCAGAGAGTAATTTACACTTGCTGCTTCCTTTTCACATCTCTTACTGTACCAGCCAGTTCAACCAAAAAAAGTAAAACCACCACAAGGCATATACACTAATCTATATATATATACATATATATACATATATATGTGATACATGCACACACACAACATGGATCATCTGTAATTGTAAGATCTAGGTGAACATTCTCTGCAAAGTTGTTGGCTTTGGTCTGATGCTGGTGTGTGACAACTGCAGGTCAAGCAGTTGGAAGGAGAAGATGGATGCCAAGTGGGACGGAGCAAGGACAAACTGGAATCCATGAGTGCAAACTAGAAGCCTCGCCAGTTCTCACTGCCTTCAGTCTCAGTGATGCGGGTGTCCTGCGGGAGAAGCTGGTACCCTTTGTCATGGAGTTAAACACAGAGTGGCCCAGGAGTCAGAGAAGCTGAGGGAGGCTTCAGAGGAAGGTGGAGCAGGTGCAGGCCTGGCAGGTGTCCCACACCAAGGAGGTGAGCCAGCAGCAAAGAGACAACTTACGCGAGCTACAAAAGCACCTGCCCCCATCTTCTGAAATAAAAAACAAAATGACCGCTCTTTCTCTCCAGTCATCAGTCTTCCACATTAATATCTCTTGTGGCCCACCCTTCACGTGAAACATACAAGGAATGAAAATCTGAGAAACAACATTACAAAGCTACCACACTTAGTCCAAAGTGGCTTCTGCCTGAAACAGTGCATTCACAACTTTCTAAAATTAATTCCAGTGACTTTTCCACAGTTCTCCTTGTCCTCAGCTTCTACCATATTTGACACTCAGGACCATCCTTTCCTTTGTCAAATCACCTTTCCCATTTTCTTTAATCAAACTATACTCTTCTGGCTTCTTTCTCTCTCTCTCTCTCTCTCTCTTTGCATCATATGGGATATGGCTCCTTTTTCTCTTCCCATCCCTAAATAAAGATATTCACTACTATTCTGTGTTTTCCCCCTCTTCATCCTCCACATTTTCATTTGCCTTATCATTTTTACATTTTTTTTTAAGATTTTATCTATTTATTTGACAGAGACAGAGACAGCGAGATAGGGAACACAAGCAAGAGGGAGTGGGAGGGGGAGAAGCAGGCTTCCTGCGGAGCAGGGAGCCCAATGTGGGACTGGATCCCAGGACCCTGGGATCATGACCTGGGCTGAAGGCAGATGCTTAATGACTGAGCCACCCAGACACCCCTCATTTTTACAGTTTTAAGTAGTAGTTTCTCCCTGCCTCCAGGGACATCCCCTTGGATATAATGAATAGGGCTTGGGGCACTGGATTCAAACAGTGCTAGATCCAAATCCCAGTGGTGTCACTTACTGCCACATGACCTTGGACAAATTAAACTTTCTGAGTTTCAGTTTCTCTGTTAGTAAAATAATATAAACAGTGTCTAGCTATAATACTGGGAGGGCATGGAGTATCCCTCTGGAACACAGTATTACCCAATAACTATTAATTTCCTCGCATTTCTTCCCTTTGCTTCCCCATTCTATCCTCCAAACAGGTACTAGAGCCATTTTCATGCTAGCCATTACATTCCGGCTTAGAACTAGAGTGACCCATTCACCCAGGGACTTTCCCTTAGTCCTGAGCAAACCCCCAATTCTTCAGTGGCTCCACGGTGTGTACCGTAACAATAGCACTATGTTTATCAAACCTCCAGGGTGCTGTGAAGATGCTTCAGGGGCTTCTGTAAATAAATGTATTGGAGTTCTACAAAATGTCCATTTTTTGGAAGGAGTGCTCGGCCAAAACCACCAGGCCTGGAGGAAATGAGTTCTAACACCATCACATAGCACCCAAGACCCTTAGCATGCATGCCTCTCCAAGCTCACTTCCCACTGCTCTCCTCCTTTTTACTCTATACTCTTCTCACATGGCTTTTATATTCCCCAGTACAACACTGCATTTCACATCTCTGTGCCTGTAATAGTCCATTCCCTCTGATTGATGTGTCCCTCCCCACCGCGTCGCTAGTGCAAAAGCCTACTTCTTCAATACCCAGCTCTAGCAACACTGCTGTTATCTTCCTCAAGATTGCCTCTCCTCTTCTGCCTTCTCAGCTCCTTGTCAGAGATAATCATCCCCTGCATTGCAACACCCTACAGTTTGACCGGATCTCTATTACAGCCCTGAGAACAATGAGTTACAATTTTAGGTCTCTTTCTGTCTCTCTTTGTAGACTATGAATTCCTAGAAAGGAACTGTGCCTTATCTGCGAGGACTCAGGCAATTTGCCTAGTCTCAGTTTCCCCATCTTTCAGATTGTGTGTGATGATGACAGTACTTAGCGTATGCCAAAACACAAAATAAGACCAAAAATCCTAGCACACTGGAGAAACTCAGTAAATTTTTTTTTTTTTTTAAGTATTGTTAAAATCAGGAACTTCTAGTATCTGAACCTAACCTATATTTTCGAACTTATTTCTCACTACTACTCATCATCCCATCAACTAGTCCAGCCCGAAGCTCCCTTTATTGTTCTCTTTACTTCAAGGTCCAATTCAAAGAAAACTGCTAAGGAGACGAAGAAGAAGAGAAAAAAAAAATATATATATATATATATATATAAATTTCCTCTTCCATGATAGCAAAAGCATAAATTTCCTTTGAAATTTATATTCTCTGCACTTACAGCATAACACTACATATTGTGACCTTTTAAAACAGTGCTGTTCAAAAACTGTAAAGACATGTTGCACTTTTGCAACTACAGACATATATGTGATACTTAGAAATTTTATTTTAAGCTGAACAAAATAAACCAAAACACTGTGGTCTCCTGAGCTTTATCACAGTACTTCTTCATGGCCAAGCCAAGATTCCCTGTGAGAAAACAACAAGAAAGATAGTATTTCATAGAAAGGTGAGAAAATTATAGCCAGCACAGGTTAACTAAATCATGGAAAGGCAGGTATTGAGATCATGGTGCAATGGAGACAGGAATTCAGGGTGTTCTCTACTGTTCTCATCCAGGGAGGAAAAAAAAGACTAGGCAGCTACTGACAACCTAGCTTACTACTCCTATCTCTGTTCAGGGTTGACTTTTTATTTTTTTATTTTTTTTATTTTTTTTTTAAAGATTTTATTTATTTATTCATGAGAGAGAGAGAGGCAGAGGGAGAAGCAGGCTCCCAAGGAGCAGGGAGCCCGATGCGGGACTCGATCCCAGGACCCTGAGATCATGACCTGAGCCGAAGGCAGATGCTTAACCGTCTGAGCCACCCAGGCCCCCCAGGGTTGACTTTTTATTAGTGTGGGCACCAGCAGGAGTCTGATCCTCATAATCCAGGAAAGGGAACAGAGAGCTGGAGCCAGAAACAAGTAGGAAATGGATCAAGAAAGAAAAGAGTGAGAGAGAACAGAGGAGTGCTGACTAATTTTCCTCTCTCCTGGCTTTGCCAGTGGCAAAATCTAGCTCACTCCCTCTGTGTGCTCTGGCAGAGAAGCAGCACATTCCATCTCGCTAAGCTAGTGCAGCATGTGTTCTTTAATTGCAGAAAACAAGGTGGGGGTGGGAGAGAGAGATTCAAAAAAGGAATTTTTTTCCCCTTTCTTTTCAGAAAGGGTAAGAGGAAGGAAATAGAACACATTAATATGGAGAACCATTATTCTCTCATGGATGAGTCAGGAAAGCCAAGATCTAGTCCCATCCAGCCACACAATACAAATATTTCAAGCTCTTTGGGCTTCCACTTCCCTATCTGCAAAAGCAGGGGACTGTGTTGGTTCTAAATTTCTATGGTTTTGTACTAAAATACTTTGAGGAAATAATGATCATTTTCATGGAAATAAGGAAGGAGATAGAAACTAATATTTAGTTAACACTCACTTGTGCCAGGTAAATGGGACTAGGGTTTTAAAAGTGTAGATTTGGAACCCAAATAGCCCGGGTTTGTGTACGTGTTCTGCCACCTACTACTGTGTTACCTAGAGCAAGTTCCCTAACCTCTCTGTGCCTCCATGTCCTCAACAGTGAAACAGGAAAATGGTACCTACAAAGGGTAGCTGGGATTATACGTGCGTGTGTGCATCTGTGTGTGTGTGCATCTGTGTGTGTGTGTGTGTGTGGATTATATATATATAAATATACACACAGAGAGTAGTAGTATATATATAGAACAGTAATTAGCATAAAGAATTGCTCTATAAATGCCATTATAATGATTATTACAACTCTGTAAAGTGGGCATGCCCTGCAGATGAAAAACAAAATGGATGAGAAAACCATAACTTTGGAGCGTTGAGCTTTTCTGACCTTCGTGTTTAGTCTCTTAACTCTTACCCTGTGCCAGTTAGAAGGAAGCAGCTAGGGAAATTCCACCAGTTATACAACCATCAGTCAGTCAAAACCAGCCAATGAATACAGAATAAAGCCACATGTCACAAAAGTCCTCCAACCCCTAGTACAGCTTTCAGAACAGGGTAATGATGGCCAATTCGCCTCGGTGAAGAAACGCCCCAAAAGGATTCCTGTAGGGTTGGGCCGGAGTCCAATGAAACGACTGACATCTAGTCTGACAGTTCTCAGAGATAAAAACTGTCCACTTGCAATTCCAGAGAATTTAAATCTCCGCACGGATGAGCCTGTCTCTTTCTCGCCTGGCTTTGCCAAGTGGCAAAATCTAGCTCACTCCCCGGACAGGAGAAGGAGATCATTTTGAAGAAAAAACTAGTAGGCCCTTTCCTCCCGGTGGTAGGGGAGGGGAACACCATGTGGAAAACTCCAGATTCAGAAATCAAAACCCAGCGAAGCCCCACCCCAGAGTAAAATCAAGTACTACAGATGAGAAAACACAGCCAATAAGAATTTGGATTAGTCAGTTTCTTTTGGGGGAGGTGGGGGAATAAAATCAAGAAACTGTAAAGATTCCATTCCGCTCAGTAGCTCTCACATTATGGGAAGAGGAATCGTAAAATAAATCCATAGTTATGAGAGTCCGCAAAGGAAAAAGAACACGGGCCAAGGCTCGAAAAAGCTACAAGGTATAAAAGAAGAAACCAGAAAGTAGTGGACTAAGGCGAGAGATACAGTATTTGAATTTAACTTATCGGTTCAACAAATATTTATTCCTTGTTACTTTTCTGCCAGGTACTATTCCAAAAGCTGGTTATGCCGCTCCAATGAGATAGACAGACATGGCCCTGAGGGACTTAGAAAGTAGTGAGGAACAAGAAAACAAATAGAACTGTAAGTAAGGCAGTGCTGTGATAGAAAAAATCTGTAACAAAAAAGAGAGAACATGTGAGAAGGTAACAGGGCATAAGGAATCTGCTTTTGACTAGGTGTTCTGGAAGGCTTCTCTGAGGAAGTGACATACGAGGTAAGGCTCATCGGTAAGGAGGAAGAGCTCCGGGAGGGAGAAACACTTCAAGCACGTGAAACAAAAGGTGTGAAAATACCAAGTAAGAGTTAATCTAACAAGGAGAAGGCCCATGTGGATTACTTGGTACTTCCGGTCCTCCCACAATAATTAGTTATGATTTGTAAATCCCCTAAGAACACATTCAGATGCTGGATTCACCTTTTTTCACGGACATTTCAAAGGTTACCTTGGCCCCAACCTAAGTTTTTCTCAGAGGAGTGAGTCACAAGACAAAGCCAGCCCCTCCCCTCTCGTATGTAAAAATAGCTTTTCCAGAGCTACGGTTAGAATTGGCCTTTTTCCAGCACTTTATGCTCTATTGAAACGAAACACTTAAATGAGCAACTTACTCAGGTTTGTAGTCTAGGAGAAATGACAATATGTTTGGTTCTGCTTTGAGATTCAGGGGTGAATTTTAAATGGCTAATTTATAATTAATACCTGTGTCACCAGAGAAGCAGGACATCTGTGATCCTAGTTCAGTAAAATAGCCCTGAACCATGCACATGAGTAAGACAAAATGCACGCGAAACAAGGGACGGAGAGGACGATTCTTAGTACGGCAGCCGGTATTTGCTCTTCGACATATAATTGAGACAGGCTCAAAGGCCTTCCGACATCTTGACATGTTGCTTAATTTGGCCACCAGAGGGAGACCCGGGAGTCGTCAAGCACCAAAAGGAACCACACCCAGATTATGGTTACTTATTATCTGTTTGTTCTCTGACTTTTCAGAAGAAGCAAAAGGAAAATGAAAAATTCTTGTTAAGAAAACACTTGACTTTTAAAAACCGAGGTAAGACTCACGTGACATGAAATTAACCATTTTAAAGTGTACAATTTGGTGGCATTTAGTACATCCACACTGTGGTGCAACTATCCTCTCTAGTTCTAAAACGTAAGAAGTGCTTAAATTTCATAGAAATTTTATACGAAAGTCCAGCCCTGTTCTAGCCTTATTCTGTCACATTCCCGGTTTTGCCTCCACCTGCATCATGTTAGGAAGGGTTCCCGCGCATTCTCCGAACAGACTTCTTCACTAAAGTCACAGAATCTGATCCAGGGTTAAAATTACACGTTCGAAAACCAAAACCACTTCAATTCTTCACTTCTTTCTCTGGGAATCGCGAAGTTGCAACAGAGAGCCAGTATGGGTGACTATTTAAAAATTCTATACATAATATGTTTTGTCAGTTCTCAGCAAAGAAATGAATTATTTAAATTAAATATAGCTACAAAACGGAAATTAACAAGGTACTGCACCAACACCCTTCAGCATTTGGTGTAGAATTTAAAGTTATTTCCATCCAGAGTGAAAATCAGAAGCTTTCTAGGTTAGAATGAGAGCCAAGATTTTAAGGGCACCATGTCAGTTGGTTAGATAACAAATTTGAGAAAAGCAGAACTAAATGGTTAAAGCAATAGAAGCTGAAGGTTTGCAACCTAAATCCTCTATTTTATTAAAGAATTTAATCTTCTTCATGGGGCCCTGGCCCAGGGAAGGGTAAAAAAAAAAATGCCAAACTGGAGAGGCAGGGGGAGGGGAATTGCTGTTGGTGACTCTGGGAAAACAGGAGGGAGGGAAACCGAAGAGCGAATGAGGCCGGATCCGCCCTAACAAAGAGGCAGAAACTGTGTCTCAACAGCCACCAAATCCAGTTCAGGGCGGTTTGAGCCAGTTTCTGAGCTGGATTGAGAACAACAGCCTCGGCTGAGACTTGACTAGGGTGAAATGGAAAATACAGAATGGACTTCCAGAAAGAAGTGGATTTGGCCTGGACTCGCAGGAGCCTAAAGCTGTTTCCCGGAGTAGCAGAGTCAGATAAAATATGAGGCCTGGAGCCGGAACAGGGGCCTGTTACGGGAGGAAAAATTACAGAGCACTGCCTCTGTGCCATGATCCGGTCCGCATTTTCTCTCCTACTGCCCCTAATTGTGGCTGGTGAGGGAAAAGGGCCTCAGGGTATCAGTTTTCAGAGCAAGCTGGCTGCACTGTTGGGGGAGGGGAGGATTATGTGTCTTGGGTAGTTTAAAGTGTGTGCTGGGGGGGCGGAATGTGTGAGAGGGTCTTTAGGAGAGGGAACAACACTTCACACCCTGCAGTTCACACCACCTCTCCGCACCTTTGCTGCATTATTGCACAGCCTCAAACTACACCGCACAGCGGTGTTGTGGGAGCACCGTACATACAATTGGCACTTACACGTGTCATGACCAGGCTTCTTCAGTTCTATGCATTAATGACAACGAACATACTCCGTAACTGTCAATGTGCTCTTTTCGTTCGTGTCCTAAAATACAAACAAGCTGTACATACCTTCTCAACCAAGAGACGCAGCAGTATTAGGTAACAGTGGAATGATAATCCTGTCCTCGCCTCTCCTCCCCCAGGTGCCAGAACCCCCGGGGACCTAGGATCAGTCCCAACCTGAAGTGGCTCCTCTGGGAGGCTAATCGTCTGAGATGTGGTCTGCAGCTGTTGAGGGTGTGCACATCCTGCGGCCAGGTTTGGCTCGGAGCCTTTCCCGACCAGTTACGTCTCCTGACTCCCCCCAAAACTCCAAAGGCTGCCTTGGAATTCTAGACAAAGTCTGGGCCTGCCTTGGGAGGGAGAGGGGAGCAGAGGAAATTTGGGGGGTGGGAGGTGCTAAATTCACTCTCCCTTGAGTGTCCAAAGATTAGTTAAGAATCTTCCTGCCGCACCAGTTTTAAGTGCCTCCAGACCCCAGGGGCTTCTGTGATTTGGAAGGCAGCCCTGGTGTAGGAGGCTCGTGGGGGACCCCTATGGAGCTTACAGATTTCAAATACACACACTCAATTACAACCAGGTCTGTAGGTTTCAGAAATCCCCTAAGAGATTGGGGGAGGGGAGAGGGAGAAGGTCAAGCTGAAAGATGTCACAATCCTTTTATTGTAGAGATACAATTGGAACACACTCACTTTGCATTACTTTTGTGCAGCAACCTACCTGAAGTCGAACTTGTTACTAGCATGTTCTATTTGACGCTTATTCCACAAATAAATAACTTACGCTGCTCTTACAGGGTCATTTAATTAACTTTTAGACCTGGATTGCTATACATTCTGCTAGAGGGGTTTTTTTGTCGTTTGAGGGGTTTTTGTTTTTTAGTAGGGGACGGGGTTTCTCCCCACACGAACATGAAGGAGGCTACAGAAGACAGAATAGTAATAATCACTATAATACTGACAGCTTGCTATAAGCCTGACATAGTACCAAATGTTTCACATATTAAATTATCTCCTTCAGTGCCCATCATATATTTCTGAGTTAGATATTATCATCCCCATTTCAAAGATGAGGAAAGTGAAGCCTGCAAAGAGTAGGTCTTTTATCGATTGAAGTGGCAGGCCAGGATTCTGGCTCCAGAGTCCCTGTTAAACTGCAAACTCACTGGCTAATGGTTATAAACTTTTTCCTAGATCCTACTATGCATCGACCTACTTTGGGCTGGGGAGGAAGATGGTCATAGTGACAGGAGGAGAAGAATTGGTTCAGCGATGAGAACATGGTTCCTGCCTTCAACGAGCTTTCAATCTAATAGCTGTTTTTTTCAAGGACAATTCAGGACTGCCTGACAAGGGCTTTTTTTTTTTTTTTTTTTTCCTGCCTCTGGGCCACAGAGGCCATCTGGGGGAAATAGTTTGGAATTTCCTTACCATTTCCGTGCTGTGGGGAGGAATATTTGAAGTAAGGACTGCCCTAGTACTAGCAGACAGCACAGGCAGGCGGGGTGGAAAGGGGCAGGGCGAGGCCGCTGGGGAGCCGTAGCTATGGCAACCCAGCCTGCTTTCCAGAACAATGTCTCTAACCAGGAAAACAGCTCGAGAGCGCTTTCTCTTCATAATCCCCATGGCCAGTCCGGCCAGGGAATGCACAAAGGGGATTCTTTTTTTGTAGAGAAATGACTCTTTACAAGGCCCAGAACACAGGAAAACATTTGTTGTATAGGGTCTGTCTTTGTATTTGGCTGGAATAAAATCAACAAAGCGCAGTTACTTAGTTCCTCTTTACTATTCACAGGAAATGAACACAGTTTTGTTACACAAGCTTCCTATTTTTGGAAAACATTTGTTTAATTTTTATTTTATCCCCATTTTACAGATGAGAGATTAGTAAGCATGAATGGATATGCTGTCTCTAAAACTATAATTAAAACACCTGGGCGTCCTTTCGGAAGGTTTTGTGAAGCCAGTCCTGCCTTCTACTACAGATAATGTGAAGAGGGTTCGTGTCCACGTGCTCTGGGGCCTGGGTGCTACCAGGGCTCCCTGGACTCGGATCCTCCCACTCTCGGTTTCCAGCCACTCACCCCTCTCTCCCCCCCTCTCCCCCGCACCAGCACCCGGTAGCCTGGAGGAGGAGGTAGAGGAAGGGGGACAGGAATGTGGGGGAGGAAGGGCGGGGGAGACCTAGGAAGTGGAAGGAGAGGGGAGTGAGCTGAGGAGGGGGAAGGAGGAGGAGTGGGGGAGGGGAGTGGGAGGAGGAGAAGGAGGAGGAATGCGGAAGACATTCCAGCCCCACCCCTTGCAAGTCTCCACTAAAGCGAGTTTGGAAACTCCTGCTCAGAGGGCTAACAGGCGGTAGTGTGCGCTGGAAGGCTGCACGCCTCCAGGCTTCATGTACAGCCAGAGTACACCCTGCACGTTGAAGGCTATCTCTAGCTTGCTGAGGCAGAGTATGACCTCCCTAAAGGTGAGAACGGGAATGCGGTTGACAATCCCCACCCACAAGACCAAGAACAAAGGCTGTTACTATAAGCTGAAAAAACCAGTGATCTTCCATAAATACCCACACCGATAAATAATGTAATTCTTTAACAGTTAGATGAACCCGAAGGAGTAAGAGCTCAACTACCTCATGATAATAAAAGCCCTGCTCCCTGAGTCTCGTGCTCTGGGGGAGCCCAATCCTTTACGAAATCCACAAGACCAAAATCAGCTTGGCCTATACGTTAGTCCCTTTGTGCTGTATTAAGGGAGGAAGGGAAATCCCATTTTCCTGGGGGTGAATTTATAGGCATTGCCTGAGGGTCTTCTTTAAACTACACTTTTCATCCCATCCCTGGAGATTCTGTTGCCATAGGATTACTTAATGATAGGAACTGTCCTCCCCCCTCTCCCAACCCCAAAGTTGCAAACCACTGCCAGTGCCACCCTTATAAGGAGTTAATTGGATGAAGTGTCAATACTATATTAAGGCCTAAATTTATTGTGCTTCCCACAGTTCTTTATATTTAAGTAGGTATTGTTAGCTTACCCTGCCTTAGGAAGTGAAAACAATGGATCTTTAGAGTGAATTTTTTTAAAGATTTATTTATTTATTATTTGAGAGAGAGAGAGATGGGGGAGGGGGCAGAGGGAGAGGGAGAATCTCAAGCAAACTCACTGCTGATCGTGGAACCTGACACGGGGTTCAATCTCAGGACCCTGAGATCATGGCCTGAGCAGAAATCAAGAGTCTGACACTCAACCAACTGAGCCACCCAGGCGCCCATAGTGAATTTTTAAAGACACTTTTAGAGTATTGGAAATTCCTACAATGCAGGGATATATAATCCCCCTCCCAGAGTTTAAACTTTATAATATTCATTATTCATCCAACATTGATTGAACACTCCCTAACAATCAGGTACTATGGTACTATTCACTACAGTAGACCTGTGAGTTTTGAAAATCACATTAAACAGGGAACTCACTTTCAAAGAGCTTACAGGTTGGGAAGGAAGATACTCAGGACATCAGCTATTGCAGAGTGGTATGACATATGCTTTATAAAGCTAGGAACAGGAAGGTATGCTATGAAAGAAGAAAGGAAAGACATGAAAAACAGAGTATGGATGGGTGGAGCAGTGAGATAAAGAGCTTCTTGGAAAGAGCTGAAAAACAAGATGGAGTTAGCCAAATGATACCAGAACCAGGAGTAGAAAAACTGAGTTTTAGTTCCAGATTTATCAATAGATCAGCTTTTAGACAGCTGTAGAAGAACTCAAAAGGTAAAGGCAAAGCAGGGAAACTGAAATCCAGTAGGTCAGGAGTTTTGCAGGACCAAAACTGGAGAACTAGCCTAGTGAAAGAATTGATCTGTTTCTTTGACCAGGAGGTTTCCATGCATCCTTTTAGAATAATATCCACTCCACAAGTGTGAAGAATCTTTAGCAAAGGTGAGCTATTGGTGCAGATATCAACATTGAAGCCCTTTAAAATTTCAGCATGTTATTTGTAAGTTTAGGGTTATTAGCAAAAGTACACATTATTGGGCCTTTTCTCAGACTGCAATGGAATACCTGATGCTGAGTCAATACTGCTTTCACTGAAATTTTCAGGTAGCCTGCTAAGACCTGTTCACACATGCGAGGCTAGGCTCAAGCACCAGCGATTAAGCTAGGGTCTCTCCCATGCCATGTGCCTAACGTTCCATCTGTTTAAGCACTTCAGCTCTTAAAGACAAGCGCAAGAAGAGAGAGATTCCTTGAGAGGTCTGAGGAATGAATGGTAAGGACTGGAGTGTGAAAAAAGTCTTTTCCTACTACAATCCCAATTTCTGGTCCCTCAGGAAGCAGGTATTACAGACCCTGCTTTTCTCTGCTGGTAACTCAGCAGTGAGTTCACCAAATATTTCTCTGTCTCCAGTTTCTGAGCACATCGTCAAATTCTATACTCTTGGCAATTAAGTATAATCACCTTAGTCAATAAGATAGCAGAGGAAGTGTTATGTGTCACTTCCAGGAAAACAGTTTCGGACCTGGTAAACAACTTGCTACTTTCCTATTCCACCTTTGGGGAGACCACAGAAGCAAGTGTTGAGCTGAAACCTCTTTCAGGCAGGGTCTCCTTGCCAAACCACAATAGACAGGTACTATGAGAGAGAAAGGAATTTTTGGTATGTTACATCATTGAGAATTGGTGGATACTGGATACATAGCACAATTTGGACTATCTTAAGTCACCTCGATATCCATTCTTCCACCCTACTTCCTTTCCAGCAGAAGTCACCATTCCCTACACAGTCTTCTGTTTCAGAGAACCAACTCCAGCTCTAGCTCCAGGCGATGGATCTTGTTCACTGTAAGCCAATCATGGTAATATTCTCTTACCAGTCATTGACTAAGAAATTGGAATGTGACTCACGTCTGCCCAGCAAAATGTGAAAAAGTCCGCTGGGGAGTTTCCAGAAAGTTTCTCGGGGGTAAAACAGAGAGAGAGAGAGAGAGAGAGAGTGAAAGACAGAGAGGAGTTGCTTCTTTCCTTCCCTAGCTGTTGTCATATACAGATATTACACTCACATTGAGGAAAACAAAAATATAGGAAAATGACCTTAGTTACAAACTAAGCCAACAATTTACCCTGGACTACTATTACTACTATTACGTGCAAAAAAATAATTTTTTTTATTTATTTAGGGGTTTTTTTGTTGTTTTTTTGTTTTGTTCTGTTTTACCATTTCAGCCTATTTAAGATGGGGTTGCTTGATGTTTATAGCCAGGGTTGATATTCAACATATTTGATCATCAATATGTATTATAAATTAACAACCTATATATATCAATATATAAATGTAAAAATGTTAAAACACATTTTCCTTAATGTCTAAGTTATAAAAGTTGTATGTATGTATAAAGCTGTTTATTCAATATTATATGTACATATGCAGGTATATATGTGTATAGAACTGTTTATCATTTGATAAAAGCTTGGTACACATTGTTCTTCAAATTATTCTAATAATTTCCAAATAATTTATGATTTTTAAAAATATTTGGCATTACCTTTTTGATGCAGCCCTCACTAGATATATGATGCTCCAGTATGAACCGTGATTTCATGGAAAGAACTGCATAAAACTTCCAACATTTCAATTGAATTGATAGTCATATTAAGTGGCTTGTAATCTAGATAAGTTTTCAGTTTGTCTTAACACTAGCAGTGTTACTCATGGTACTGATTTCTCAGTTTCCACTGAACTGGATGATTCCACGCAAAATTTTTCTAGTAAAAATTTTTTAATAATAATTAGATTTTTATATGATCTCTCTATATATTAACAATCAAATAGAAAATGCCATTTAAAAATAAGACAAAGAAGGGGCACCTGAGTGGTTCAGTCGGTTAAGTGCCTGCCTTCGGCGCAGGTCATGATCCTGGAGTCCTGGGATCAAGTCCCATATCGGGCTCCCTGCTCAGCGGGGAGTCTGCTCCTCCCTCTGACCCTCCCCTCTCTCATGCTCTCTCTCTCTCTCTCATTCTCTCTCTCTCTCAAAAAAAAAAAATAAAAAATCTTTAAAAAAAATAAAAATAAGACAAAGATCATCCTTCAGGCCAGATGAAAGATGGCAATTAATATGTGCTCATGTGCCAGGTTGCCTGGGTTCAAATACTGGCTTGCCAGATAAATTTTAAATAATTTTCTGTACTGAGCTCAGTTTTCTCATTTGTCAAATATGGTTGATGATGATGTCTTAAATGAGTAATAAACTTTTAAAGTAGAACCCGACATAGAGAAAATGCTATTAGTATTTTTATTACTAAAATAAATGTTAATATCCTTGATCAATGGGAATTTAGTGTATTTTTCTTTTGAAGTGCAGTTGACATGCAATACTGTTATTAGTTTCAGGTGTACAACATAGTGATTCAACATTTATATACATTAGGAAGTGATCACAACAATAAATCTAGCTACCATCTGTCACCATACAAAGTTGTTACAAATTATTACTATATTCCCTATGCTGTATCCCCATGCCTTGTTTTATAACTGGAAGTTTGTATCTTTTAATCCCCTTCCTCTATTTTTGTCCATCCTCCTACTCCCCTCCCCTCTATTAAAGATTATTCTCTGTATCTATGAGTCAGTTTCTGTTTGATTTGTGTGTGTGTGTGTGTGTGTGTGTATGTTTCTTTGTTTTGTCTTTGAGATTCCACATATACATGAAATCACATTGTATTTGTCTTTCTCTGACTTCTTGCACTTAAGATAATTCCCTCTAGGTCCATCCATGTTGTCACGAATGGCAAGATTTCATTCTTTTTATGGCTGAGTAATATTCAATTATATATATACACCACATCTGCTTTATCCATTCATCTATCAGTGGACACTTAGGTTGCTTCCATATCTTGACTATTGTGAATAATGCTACGATGGAACATAGAGTTGCATACATCTTTTCAAAGTGCTTTCATTTTCTTCAGATAAATACTCTCAGTGAGTTTTAATGAATTCATCACATTAAATGGAGGTGAAATTCAACAAGAATATTGAAGAGTGGTACCTATACCTCAGGTAACACTTGACTCCAAATTGCCCTCCCCCGCCAAAGCCTTGCATTTTCCTGCAACCTCCCTTCTGTTTTGGGAGTGTTTGCAACACCAGGAAAGAGTACAGAGCTCTCTCTCTCCATCACTGCATTTACCTCTACTATGACCTGCCCAGTGGCATTTTTCTCTCCTTGTTTTGCTCAGAGTCAAAATTCTACAGAGACTGCAGCTCCCATAAGCAGTCATGTAAGGGTCACTCAGCGGGACCATCAGCAGGAGTCCCTTAGGTGGACCCTAGGTCTTTGATGCTGGAGTGCCAGCACCTCATGAGAGGCCCTGTCTTCCCCTCTGGGCTTCTGATCCAACTCTTACCCAGCCTGGGGTCCCTGGAGGAAAAATGGCCTAAACAATGGGTGCTGGAGCTAGGTCCAGTAGTGACTGGTATGGACATCAACAAATGAGAAAGAACACTGGTCACAATTCTGAAGCAGGGTCATTGACCGTTTAGTTGCTTGACCTTAGGAAGGTCTGAAAAGTTCCAGGGAAGGGGCGAGGATAAGGTTCCAGGGCTGCAAGGATAAGAAGAGACTCATGGGCTTGGGGCGGTGGTTCTTTACTTATTGCCAAGGAAGCATTTAAAAAACAAATAGGGGAGCCTAGGTGCCTCAGGCAGTTAAGTGCCCAACTCTTGATCTCAGCTCAGTCTAGATCTCATGGTCATAGTTCAAGCCCTGCGTTGGCTCCATGCTAGGCATGGTGCCTACTTAAAAAACAAAACCAACCAACCAAACAAACAAAACAAACTAAATGACAACCAGGGCACCTGGCTGGTTGAGTCGATGGAGCATGTGACTCTTGATCTCCTGGTCATGAGTTAGAGTCCCACGTTGGGCACAGAGTTTACTTAACAACAACAAAATTATAAAAATAATAAAAACAAAACAAAACAAAAACCCCACCAACAAACACAACAACAACAACAACAACAAAACAACCAGTGCTTCCACACCAGTGCATAACTGGGCTTTATACAGAGGGAAACTTGTGTTTAAAACTGACAGGTACATTGATTTACCTTCACAAGACATACCTCACACTGCTGCTTGGGAAAACCTATATCATGGGAGATATTCTGGAAGATCTCCACATGGGGTTAGGCCCTGGCCATTAAATGATTTTTAAAAATATTTACTATAGGTTACTTATTTGTATCTTTAAAATTTATAAACAAAGAATACTAAAACATGACTGTTCTTAAGTAGCTCAAGGTCACAGAGTCCTTTCTTGGAATATCTTTGCATATCTGCAACTGAGAGAGAATGAATAATCTATGCAAATCCACTGCCTAAGGTTCTTTCTCTAAGACAAATATCTTCCTGAAGAGATAAAACAGAAACTTGTCCCTTTATTCTCCAAATAGAATACAAGAGAGATGCACTGAGATTTCAGGATGGGTGGAATTCTAATTGGATGTTGCCACTGAGGATCTGTATCATTCAGTATGCAATTAGAAAACAAAAACCAGGGGCGCCTGGGTGGCTCAGTTGGTTAAGCGACTGCCTTCGGCTCAGGTCATGATCCCGGAGTCCTGGGATCGAGTCCCGCATCGGGCTCCTGGCTCAGCGGGGAGCCTGCTTCTCCCTCTGACCCTATCCCCTCTCATGCTGTTTCTCTCTCTCTCTCTCTCTCAAATAAATAAATAAATAATAAAATAAAATAATTAAAAAAAAAAAAGAAAACAAAAACCACTCTAGTCATTTCAACTAGAAGGGATTTAAATAAAGGAATTGGTTAAGGCTGTTGGGAAGTCTGGCCACGAAGGGAAGGTTACTGGATGAGTAATAATGACACCCATTCCTAGGTTGAGGGAGCAAAATCATTAAGCAGAAGCCAAGAGTGTGTGCAGCAAAGACTTCTGTTACTGGAGCCCCACTCCCCGAACTGCAGCCCAGGAGCCTGCAAGCCTGGCCTGCTGCTGGAATCACTGTAGCTTCCCTGGCCCAGACAAGGCTACTATTGTGGCCTCTGCCATCTCCTTTCTGTCATCATCCTTCTACAGTCTTTGTTGTTTCAACTGCTACTGGAAACTGGAAAAAGAGAGTCACATCTCCCCTCCTCTTGTCTTTTAATTTCCATCAGCAGAATCTGGCCCCAAACCAGCTGGTAAATGTAGATTATGGAATCTAAACACCTTACAATGTAGAGCAGAGCACGTAAGTGTGAAAATGACAGTTGAAAAGAAGTAAGTAAATTACCAGCCTGAGATGTTGTAAGGCAGTTACGTCGCAAGGACCCTAACAAGGTCGAGACACTCCCTTACCTACCTTGGAAGGTTTTCTGAAGATACTCAATAGTAAAACTGTCAGTAGCCACTCAAGAATCTTCAGTTCTCAGATGCTGAGGGTACAGGACTACATTAGGGGACTAAGAAAATTCAGATAATTGAAGATTTCCATCTTCGGGCAAAGAATAAGGACAAAAACTGTACTGGTAATATCTAAATATTGTGTTTTTGAGTGAATTTGATAGCGGGAAAAGGACAAGTGAAATCCTATGGCTTTTTTCTTTTGGTATCCTAAAGTTTCTGTCTCGCTGAGATTTAAATACAGTCTTATCCAGGGACGAAAAGCATCATTATATTTGGAACTCTGTAACCACATGCCATTCATATTAGGACAGTCTAGATCGGAAGAATAAGGTATAATTTCAAATACTAGCCCCCAGTAGAAAGTTACAAGGATGGACACTGTGGAAATAAACAAAGACCATCCAAATGAGAACAAGCAGAAGCTATTTATTCAGAGTTTGCAATGGCAAGGAAGTCAGCTACCATCACTTATATTTTGGCAGAGACTCAAAGGCATGCAGAGGATTGGGAAAGCTTCATAACGGAAAAAAGGTAAGCCTTCAAAAATGCCCTGAATAAAGGGTGTTGCATAGGGAAAGTGTAGGTGGGCTAACTTGAAGTGGGGTATCTTATGTGATTGGTTAGGGGTGCAAATATTGCTTTCTCTGGTTGGTCTTAAGGTGGAAGTGGGTAGTTATTAATCAAGTCTTAGCCATTGGGGGTGGTTGTCACAGGGGTTACTGTTTGGTTTCCTGGACTATCACTAGAGGATAGCAGTCTGACTTACAGCATACTGGCTTTCTGTGCTGGTTATTGTGAGTACTAGATTGGTTTCCCCGTAGGTTGTTTAAGATTGTGTTTATAGGGGAGGAAAAACTTTTCCCTACCCTCTTAGGTTTAGTGAGAATTAAGCTGATAAAAGGCTGATTAAGAGAAGGAAAACAGGGGCACCTGCCTCAGTTGGAAGAGCATTCGACTCTCCATCTCAAGGTTGTGAGTTTGAGCCCCATATTGGGTGTAGAGATTACTTAAATGAATAAACTTAAAAGAGAGAGAGGGGGGCGCCTGAGTGGCTCAGTCAGTTAAGGAGCTGCCTTCTGCTCAGGTCATGATCCCACGGTCTGGGATCGAGCCCCCAGTTGGCTCCTTGCTCAGCAGAGAGCCTGCTTCTCCCCCTCCCTCTGCTGCTCCGCCTGTTTGTGCTCTTTCTCTCTCTCTGTCAAATAAATAAATTTAAAAAAAAATCTTAAAAAAAAAGAGAGAGAGAGAAGAAAAGCATGTAAATCTTATTTAATGTTATGTTTTTACATGGCAGGGGTGGGAGGGAGAGCTTCATAGAAAAGAAGTGAAAACCCCAAAGAAGTGGTTAGACTCCAAGGCTAATCTACCATTTTAACCAAGAACTATACATTGTGATGAAATTACTAAACAAAGGAAAGGGGTTTGGGCTTCTATGGGCAGTAAATTGTGGGAAGTGACTACGAAATATTTGGGGGAAACTAATGGAAGATAAGGGTTATTTTAGCAAGGTTTGTTTGAGCAGACTCATCTTGGAGTCAACTCCCTGTCTCTGTTGATAAGAATGTTCTTTTCTTCCTGGTACCAGGAGGGCACCTTTCTCATGAGAAATTTATGACCTGCTTTTAGGAAGAAGGAGGAGGTCAGATAGTCCTTCCTGCATCTGCTGTTTCTCAATTGCCTTCAGTTCAAATTTATCAATATGCCAAAATGGCATATTTTAGGTGGCATGTTCTGATCCCCTCCATGGGTCAGAATTCTATTTTTATATATGGTCTGGCCATGGTCCACTTATATATTCAGTCTCTCAATGCCAAATTGCAGATGTAGAGTTGAGATTGTACTCCTTCTGACATAGACAACTCTATTTAGCCTGCTCCAGTTTAAGGCTGTAGGAATTTATTTACTTCACGATGGTTAATGATTCTTCTGAGCTAATACTAAGGCCAGGCTGAATATTAATAAAAGGAAAGCAATGTAACCAACTAATTTCCCCTAAAATATGAAACAAAAAATGATAGCTACTTTTTAATCCTGCAAGGGGCATTTGAGTTTCCCAAGTTAATACCTGACATCCCATATGCATCTCTAAGGGGTAGAATTTCAAGCTTGATAAAATGGGGAATTTTAGCCAATTATTTGGAGACCACCCTGTAACTGAGTTTAGGGCAAATTCTTTAGAATCAGACCCTAACTAAAAGATTTCAATCCAAGTAGTTTGAAAGGTGATCCTAGGAAGCATTGTCAGGGGAGTGGGGAAGTAAGATGAGGGAGGGAGGGAGGGAGGAAGCCTAGACCAGTTACATTAATTAGCAATTGCACTGGGGCAATTGAGGCTCAGTCTTGCTGGGAGTCTCTGGGAGTTGTCCCACCCAGGAGAGAGGAAGCTGGGGTAGTTATCCTCTAATTCTTATCAGTCATTAGCTGAGGGTTGCTCTCAGCACTTAGAACCTATGCTGCACCTGGGCTGAGAGAAAACCCTCAGGCAGAGTCATCTGCTAGCATTTGGACAACTGTCTGCATGTATTGAAACAGTAAGTATTGTAGTATTGTAGGGATGTGAGCACAGAACTGACAGTTTCTTCCACATTGGACAAGAAAATGAGGACTGCTCCCTACAAAGTACTGAGATCTAAGAGAATTCAAAAATACTTTATAGCAACTTTCCATGTTGCCGACCTTCCTTCTTCCTTCCCTGTAAATCCCCAAATGTGCCAGAGGTCTGACCTTGTTTTTTATGTATACCCCAGTATCAGGGACTGACCTGTTATTTTATTCTTTCAGAATTGATTGTAGCTGGGTTTAGGGTTGCGGGGGGGATTTATATGTGCCACAATGGAAAATAACAAAAACAAAACCAAGCATAATATTGTAATAACTTTGTATGGTGACAGATGGTAACTACACTTTCCGTGGTAAACATTGTGTAATGTATATAATTGCTAAATCACTATGTTGTACACCTGAAACTAATATAATATTGTATGTCGACTATACTTCAAATATAACAATGGATCACAGAAATTCACTAGACTTAAATTCAAACCTGGTATTTGTAAGTAAAGGATATAAATTTAAGAAAAAACTTGATTTTTAAAATATGTAACTTTAGTGATTAAAATGTATTTTTTAAAAGGGGAAAAAAGGGGCGCCTGGGTGGCTCAGTCGGTTGAGCGACTGCCTTCGGCTCAGGTCATGATCCTGGAGTCCTGGGATCGAGTCCCGCATCGGGCTCCCAGCTCGGCGGGGAGCCTGCTTCTCCCTCTGACCCTCCCCCCTCTCATGCTGTTTCTCTCTCGCTCGCTCTCTAATAAATAAATAAATAAAATCTTTAAAAAAATAAAAAATAAAAAAATAAAAAAAAATAAAAGGGGAAAAAAAATCAGACAAGTATTAGATAGTGTTTCCACCAGATCTGATATCCTGAGAAGGGCTCATCACTTGTGTTATTTTTTAGTCAGGAAGGCATAACCTGAATCAAATCATGAGGAAACATCAGACAAATCCAAATTGAGGAACATTCTATAAAATAGAATGGATTATTCAAAAATGTCAGTGTTATGAAAAGCAAAGAAAGACTAACAAATTTTTCCAGATTGAAAGAGACTAAAGAAACATGATAACTAAATGCGACATGTGATCCTGGACCCTGCCCTTGAAGAAAAAAAAGTACAATAAAGGAATTACTGGGATAAAATCAGAGTATGATTCATAAAATAAAGTAACAATATTACATTTTTGAATTGGGTACCTGTACAGAGGTTATATAAGGGTATAACCTTGTTCCTAGGAAATACACACTAAAATGTTGAGACAAAAGGACATAATGTATGCAAATGTGTCTACACTCAAATGTGTCTTCTTTCTTATTTTTTTTTAAGGATTTTACCTATTTGTTTGTCAGAGAGCGAGAGAGCACAAGCAGGGGGAGTGGCAGGCAGAGGGAGAAGCAGGCTCCCTTCTGAAGGAGCCTGATGCAGGACTCGATCCCAGGACCCTGGGATCATGAACTGAGCCAAAGGCAGAAGCTTAACCAACTGAGCCACCCAGGCGTCCCTATTTATTTATTTTAAAAGATTTATTTATTTATTTGAGAGAGAGAGCATGAGTAGGAGGGGCAGAAGGAGAGGGAGAGTGAATCTGAAACAGACTCTGCACTGAGTGTGGAGCCCAGTGTGGGGCTCGATCTCATGACCCTGAGATCACGACCTGAGCCGAAACCAAGAGTCAGACGTTTAACCAATTGTGCCACGGAGGTGCCCCACAAATGTGTCTTCTTTAAAGAGTTGTTTTGAGAGGCGCCTGGGTGGCTCAGTCGTTAAGCGTCTGCCTCCGGCTCAAGTCATGATCCCAGGGTCCTGGGATCGAGTCCCACATCGGGCTCCCTGCTGGGCGGGAAGCCTGCTTCTCCCTCTCCCACTCCCCCTGCTTGTGTTCCCTCTCTCGCTATGTATCTCTCTGTCAAATAAATAAATAAAATATTTAAAAAAAAACCTAAAGAGTTGTTTTGAAACTATTGAATTCAGGATGATTTTATTTTGAGAATTTTGAGAATTAATGCCTCTTTAGGTACACACACACATACACACGTATGAGAATTGATTGTGGCAAATTAACCTAAGGTTTCTGCTTCAGTAGGCCTTATGTCATAGGTATGGCATTAATCTTTCCTCAGCTTTTGAATATTAAACAAAACCAAAAAATGGATCCTAGCCCTTGTGTGGAATGGAACTCTACTTAATCAGGGATTTTGTTTTACTGGGGAACTGCAGTGTAAATAAACAAATAGACTTTCAATAAAACTGATTCTTTCCCAAGGTATTTACTAAACTCTGATGACATAATGGCAATCTTTATTGCTTGTTGCTCATATGTGTCTGGTCAGGTAGCACGACAACTCTCAACATAAAAACACTAAAGCCAGAAGGGATAAGAATCAGAGTAGAACTCTTGGATACTAGGTGTATGTGTATTAAATTGTAGTGGTTAACCTCCTGGGCTCTAGCTGGTAGACCAGGTTACAAACCTAGCTTTATCACTTACTTGCTGCATGATAATGAAAATGTTATTTAACTTCTCCAAACCCGTTTCCACATCTATAAAATAGAGATAATAACAGTGCCACCTTCCTAAGATTCTTAGGAAGATTTAACGAGTTCATGTACGTGACTCCCTTGGAATAAAAGTTGTCTTTATATGTATTTTTTTAAAGATTTTATTTATTTATTTGAGCGCGAGAGAGTGAATGAGAGGGAGAGGGAGAGAGAATCGGAAGCAGACTCCACACTGAGCACAGAGCCTGATGTGGGGCTTGATCCCACAACCTCGAGATCACGACCTGAGCCGAAACCAAGAGTCAGACGCTTAACCGCTGAGCCACCCAGGCACCCCTAAAAGTTGTCCACATATGTCTTAAAACCTAATATATCAGTGTGTTATTAGGAAAGGGACTTATTACAGGAATTGGAGCTTACACACTTTGGGAGGAACTGAGGAAGCAAAGACCTAGATGGGGAAGTTGGAGGAATAGTCACTAAGCAATCCCCCCAAAGCCCTGGGGTCACTGGGCAAGTTGAAGCTTGCAAGGAAATCTGAGAAGCCAAGCACCTCTATCAGCCAAAGTGGGACTGGGAAGGGGGTCCTCACTGAGCACTCTGTGGGAAGCTATACCTCTCTGTAGATACAACCTCTATGTGTCTATTGCTAAGTGTCTGTGGTGGGCCTGCAGCTGATATTGATTGCCTGGCCTAGAAGTTAGAAAGAAGAGCCTGGTGTAGAACAGAGCAGAGTGAACAAGTTGGATCCACTGAGCACCTTGACATTGGCTCATCACCACATGGGATGATGAAGACCTTCAGAGAGACATGGCTACTATTTCACTTCTGCCTCTGAAATCATGAGCAAATTCTTCTTGTGATGAATTCAAACCTGGAATCATACAGGGGAAGGGACTCTGGGAAACATACTTCCCAGATTAGCCAAACTGACAACAGAACAATCTAGCATACCCCAAATAACAGTGGCTTTAAAAGTAGAGTTTATTTCTGTCTCATGTAACAGAAGCCTAGAGGTGGTCATTCCACAGTGACAAGGATCTAGCTCTTTAAGATCTTTTTGCACTGCTATCCATAGCAGGCAGCTTTATTCCACAGTCTAAGAGGGGTAATGAAGCTCCAAAATCCATGTCCTCATTCCAGTCAGAAGGAAGGAGAAAAAAGTAAAATGCTTTTTTAAATAACTTCCTGGAAAAGTCACACAGCTGCCAGGGATGCTGGGAAATATGACCTTTATTTCAGGAACTCATATCTAGCTAAAACTTGAGAGAAGGAGAAAATAAATATCAGGGGACAGATAGCTGTTTTTGCCACAATCCACTCATCAACCTGTTCCTTCTTTCCACATAGAGACTCTGTCCCTTTGAGACATAGCACCAAAATGCCATCTGGTCACTGCATTAAGCTCAAAGTCCAGAAACTCGGGATGACATTCAGTCATCTCCATCATGGCAGGAGTAGCTGCTTACAGCCCAGAAATCCATAAACTGGAAGTTTTTTGCCCTGCTCCCTCACTCAAGCTCGATATATAACGGTGAAACAGGTATAGGATAACTTTAATTAAAATTCCAATTGGATAAGGGAAACATGGGAAACTTTCGCACAACACCCTACTGGTACTCGTCTATAGAAGTTATCAAATTCTGCTGGGCAGGAATGACAAAGACTCCCTGGCCTAAAAGTAGAGTTCCTTCATCAGCTTACCATGCATCCCTTGGTTCTGTTCTCTGTGGTAAACTCCTTCACTTACTGCTCTTGTTATGGACTGAATTGTATCTCCCCCAAAATCGTATATTGAAGCACTAATGCCCCAATGTGGCTGTATTTGGAGAAAGGAACTTTAAGGAGGTAATTAAGGCTAAATGAGGTCAAAAGGGTGGTGCCCTAATCCAATATAACTGGTGTTCTTAAGAGAGAGAGAGAGACCAGAGGAAAGGCCATATGAGGACACAGAGAGCTGTGCACACTCTAGGGAGAGATGCCTGAGGAGAAGTCAAACCTGCTAACACCTTGATCCTGGACTTCTAGCCTCCAGAACTTGGAGAAAATAAATTTCTGTTGTCTAAGCCACCCAGTCAGTGATTAGACTACTTACGGTCCCTAGCTTTGCTAGCTCAGAAGTTCCTCCTTGCAGGCAATAGAATTCTTTCAAATGGGAATTTCTTTTTACTTACTTTCAGTTATTCCTTGTCCTTATAATCATAGCGAAAGACCTATCTAGGTATCTTTTTTTTTTTTTTTTTAAGCCTGAAGACTGGTCTTTTACTCACTGGTTATAGTATACCGCCCAACCATTTCCTCCTTCAGTTTAATGGAACTACCTTAAAGTCATTTAAAACAGACTTGAGTGGGAAGAAAGAATGCTTAATCTACTCTTTGCCAGCTGGTTGACGCTTTTGTACAATGACGTACTAGTTTTATTTCCTGCTAAAGTTGCAGGTTTTTAGCCACTGCTGATAATTGGTTCAGTTTGGGGTGTAGAAGCAGTTGCCCTTTTCATCCTGCAAAGGCCCAAATTATCAACTTAAATAGCAGGCCTTGGGCAGAGAGCAGCTCTTTTAACAATCTTGTAGTCCCTTCCATCTCTGGTTCTGTACTGTCTGTCTCTAGCTGTAAGGCTTTGCTAAAAGTGTCAAGAAGCTGTCAATACACACAAAAATCATTATTTTTTCCTATCATTTCCCCTAAAGCTACAGTCAGCACATGGTATCCTTTTCAAGTGAAAGCAAGGAAATGTTTACCACCAACTGATTATCCTGCAATACTGAGTCTATGCCACCTGCTGCCCAACTTCTAAGCCCATGCCATGCCATATTTTCAGTTTTTGTTAGGTGCAGTACCCCACTTCCAAATACTTAATCCTGTGTCTCTTGGGAATCCATTTAGCATGAAACATAGAAACCTAAAAACAGGGGTGCCTGGGTGGCTCAGTCAGTTAAGCGTCTGCCTTGGGCTCAGGTCATGATCCCGGGGTCCTAGGATTGAGTTCCCAGGACCCCCCCTTCCCCACAAGGAGCCTGCTTCTCCCTCTGCCTGCCTGCTCTGCCTATTTGTGCTTTCTCTCTCTCTGTCAAATAAATAAATAAAATCTTTAAAAAAAAGAAAAGAAAAGAAAAGAAAAGAAAGAAACCTAAAAACAACACATAGCTCAGTCAGATAGAAGTTTCTTCTCTTTTATGTAGATTATGTTGGAAGTGAATGGGACAGGGCCTGAAAGCAGTGTCAATCCTCAAGGACTCATTCTTTTATCTTTTATGTTGTTACTTTTCCACCCTCAAACCTTTTCAAAACCCGAAACTTCTAGCTAGTGGAAAGAAGAAAGATGTGAAGAAGACTATGTCTTTTCTCTTTAAAGACAATTTTTCAGAAGTGTCCAGAATACTGCTTTTGCTTACACCTATTGGTTAGAACTCAGTTCTATGACAACACCTAGCTGAAAGAAATGCTTTCTGCTAGGAGTGGGAATACATTGAATTGCCAAGCTATTAAAAAGAAGAGGCAAAAAAGGTATTCTCTCTCTCTTTAGGTATACTGCCCAGAAAAAGTACTCACCAATTTCAGTTCTGTCCTATGGGTAGAAATTTAGTTATTTGGCATACCTACTTGCAAGGACAGCTAGAAAATAAATGAGTTTTATTACTAAGGGGAAGACAAGAACAGATATCTGGTGACAAAGAGCAGTCTTGGCTATGGCATGTGAATCATATAGCACAGTGACAATCATAAAGTTAAGAATTGGATAAATGTTAACTATTATGTGTGTCAAGGTGTGACCCATGGCAGATCCTACACAGGTGCCTTGTTTCACTCCTACTCGTATAACTTCTTTTTTTAATGACTTTTTTAGAGCAGTTTTAGGTTTGCAGCAAAATTGAGTGGAAAGTACAGAGAGTTCCCATGTACCTCCTGCCCCCATACATGCATAGCTTCCCCCACCTTCAGTGAATAACATTTTATGTTTAGTATGTAGAAGTGAAACCTAACCATCCATTCTTCAGTTCTCATCATCAGCACAAAAAACTCAGCTGATATTGTGACTATGAAGCTCCTTCATGACAACTTGAAGAAATCCTAGGGTATAAACTATATACATAAAGAAAACTGGAGTGGAATTTTAAGGAAGAAAGCCCACGTTCTCTATAAGTTCTTAAGTTTATATTATTAGCATACTTCATGAATATTAAACAACAAATGTAAAGCAAAGATCAATGATATATTTATTGTACCTCTGCGATATAATGTTTGGTATGAATAAGTATATTTCATAGTATAATTTTCTATTTGGAGAGGAAATAAAAATTAATATTGCTTTAATAACACAAAGAGCAGCACTTTAAATCTGACAAATTCTTTGCTAATGGTGAAATGGAAGATCTAGTGATTCTCAACTGCATACAGTCATGGGGTCAGATAAGTAACATTTCGGGGGCCATGGAAAGGTTACCCTACTCACTAACTCCACTCCTCAAATACTCTTCTCTCCGACCCTTGATACCTGAAATTCCTTTGAAAATAGATAAAACCTTTTATTTCACAAAGGTGTTAAAGAAAAAAAAATTAGAGAACAAAAATTGAGAATTTAGTGGAAAAGTGTTACTGCTAAGTGCAGAACCCATTTGGGCACTCTAAGTAGGCCCTTGGAAATGAAGTTTAGGGAGGAAAAATGGGATAATCTTTGACATCAAAAGATCATAAACTATATCTACCCATATTAGGAAAGCAAATTCTCAGAGTGGTATCATTGGCTACTGATTCCTGGGTTAATCAGCTGTGTAAGCACTGAGCAGATTGGAAGTGATCTACTGTGCATTTGGTGCCCATCTCAGGATTATGGCGTCCAGCTCCCTCAGCTAAGTATGGGAGGTCCTCCTTTGGGATTAGAGTGTCTAGTTTTATTTGTCGTTAATCAGGATTATTTTACTAAATCAAGTCTGCATCAGGGTCACAGGCTAGGTGTCCAGGTCTGTTAGATGAAGGTTTATGACAAGTAAAAGATAAATGCAGTTAAATCTGAGAGTGGTAGAATAATGTGAACAGGCTTCAGTCAAGGTATAAATAACTGATGATAAATCCTGTCATATTTTGTTTGAAAGAGAGAAAAAGAAAATAAGAATTTAATAAAAGTCCGATACTTTAAATAGTAAGTGAGCCAATCGCAATTGTAGACAGGTGGCAGTGAGGAAGATCACTCACACACTAGAATATGGGGCATTCAGATAGAGCTCTCTCTCTCTCTTTCTCTCGCTCTTTCGCAGGTTGCCATGTTGCCTGAATTCCACCACTAGTCTTTCCTTTACCTCTTTAAGTATTTTTGGTGTTTAAAAATTCACTTTTAATTTATTAATAAGTGAGAAAGAAAGAACATTACTAAAAATTAGCTAAGAAGGACTTGGAAAATAAAAGATGTTGTCTAATAAAGAAACTTGAAAGGGATAAAAGCATTAGAAAGGAGAAGATGCCAAATGTAAGCTTCACCTATTTCATGATCCAAATCACTGCTCTCCTGGTAATTAAGTTGCAGTCTTGATATTAAATTCACTTTGCTATAGAATCACACAAAATATTGTTTTCATGTAGTTCAGGTATCAGGTAGTACCCCTAATTTGATATCAGAATAATTTCTTTTTTTTAAGTTTATTTATTTACTTTTTTGTAATCTCTACACCCAACATGGGGCTCAAACTCACAACCCTGAGACCAAGAGTCTCATCTTCTTCCATCCGAGCCAGCCAGGCATCCCTTAATATCAGAATAATTTCTTTAGTCACAGAAGAACAAGGTATTTTTTTACTCCAAACCACGGAGATTCCTTTGTCTCAAAAGGAACTGCTCTTCTGGTTAGATACTCAGAACCCAACGTCACCTGAATTTGTGAGGAATTTCTTAAACTGAGTTCTCGTATCACTGGGTAAAATTTTCCAAAATCAGTATTCTTTAGCTCCTCTTTTTTTTTTTTTTTAAAGATTTTATTTATTTACTTGATAAAGAGAGATAGCAAGAGAGGGAACACAAGCATGGGGGAGCTGGAGAGGGAGAAGCAGGCTCCCTGTTGAGCAGGGAGCCTGATGTGGGGCTCAATCTCAGGACGCTGGGATCGTGACCTAATGCAAAGGCAGACGCTTAACGACTGAGCCACCTAGGCGCCCCTCTTTAGCTCCTTTTAATTTCCATTTTTTTTCTTTCAAAATTTGCACTTCAAATTTCAACTGCAACTGAGATTTTTTTTCTTCCATTCTTTCCAAAAGGAGGTAACTAATTCCCTTGAGATTATATTCTCTCCATTTTGCAAAAGGATTCTGCCTCGGTAAGGAAAAGTTCTGGGGGTTCTAAAAAATGTAAATTGCCACTTGCATAAAAGAGTTACCCACTCTTGCACCAGGATTTTATCATCAGGTCTCATTTACATCTAAATTGGAGTAAGGAGGTAGAGTAGGAGGAAAACCACCCTCCCCACTCCTCTCACCGGCACTGCAGAGATAGAAGCAGAGGGAAAGAAATCCTGTAATTGTTTTCCACTTGTCATTTACTAAGTTTGAAACTAGTCTACTGTAGGAACATTGTAGCTTCCTTTTTTTCTGTCATTTTTTTTATGCTAATTTAGTTCCTGGTAGTGATTAACAACAGAACTCCTAAAGAGGAAAATCCCCTGTCTTAGGTTTGTCTTCAGAGACTGAAAAAAAAGGGAGACATGACAGCATCTGAATGTGAGAATGAAGGCTACAGCCTACTTAGCCAAGAAAAAGAGAACACAGGCTGGCACTAAGACAGGGCCCTGTGGCTGAGCAGTCCTACAGCCCATGTGTGTGTTCTCAACTAGCTGTCATAACATTCTGAACTGATTGCCTGTGATCTTTGGTCTTACATTAGTTTTTTCTCATCAGTTCACTCAGTTCTATGTACATCTTGTTCCACAGGATCTTGGGTTAGTAGGTTTTCACAAAGTCATGGCTTTTTATTTAAAAAATGAAAAATAAAATTAACATGACTTTTCACAAAGTCATGGCTTCACTAAATCATAATTTAGTCCTGGAGTACAGTCTGACAGTGTGTAAACAATGCTAGCTCAGAAGTCTGTACTGATGAGTCTATTCACTGCAGCATTAATAATTCGAGTACCTGGTACAGGAATGCCTCGGTGGCTCAGTTGGTTAAGCAGTTAAGCTTCTGCCTTTGGCTCAGGTCATGATCTCAGGGTCCTGGGAATCCAGTCCCACACTGGTCTCCTTGCTTGGTGGGGAGCCTGCTTCTCCCTCTGCCTCCCCCCTCCCCCCACCCTGGCTTGCTCTTCCTCTCTCTCTCCGACAAATTAAAATTAATTAATTAATTAATTAATTAATTTTAATTTAATTTAAAAAAAAAGAGTACCTGGTACAATCCTATTCATGAGGCTCTGAGCCTGTCTGCCAAAGACCCAATTTGTACTTGCAGCATATGGCAAATCCCTTAGGCAGGCATGAGAGAAAAGCAGAAACCACCATGTTTCGTTTTGTTTTTGTTTTGTATTTTTTAATGTTTTTTTTTAAGATTTTTATTTATCTATTTGACAGAGACAGTGAGTGAGAGAGAGAGAGCACAAGCAGGGGGAGAGGGAGTGGGAGAAGCAGACTCTCCACTGAGCAGGGAGCCGATGCCGCGCTCGATCCCAGGACCCTGGGATCATGACCTGAGCAGAAGGCAGATGCTTAACCAACTGAGCCACCCAGGCACCCCAGAAATACCATGTTGATGATGAGGCTGAATGGCTCGAACTAATTAATAATATTAGCCAATAATATCAGAATGGAGATTAAAATTCTTTATAAGATAAACTACATAACAATTTCATTAAGTATTGATCAATGTTTTCCTGAAGGCAAGAACATACTAGGGGCAGTGAGAACATTGACAAATCTTCTTCCAGATAAAGTGTACATAGTATCTGAAACATATTTATATTAATAATATTTTACTTCAAAATTAGTCAAAGGAAAAGTACTCAACATCACTACTCATTAGGGAAGTGCAAACCAAAACCGCAATGATAATAGAAAGATCACAAGTGTTGGCAAGGATGTGGAGATAAGAAAACCCTTGTACACTGTTGGTGGGAATATAACTTGGGACAGCCATTATAGAAAACAGTATGGAGGTTCCTCAAATAAAATAAAATAAAGTAAAATAAAATAAAAATAAAAAATGTAACTACCATATGCTCTAGCAATCTTTCTTCTAGGTATATATATAAAGGAAATAAAATTAGTATCTCAAAGAGATATGTGTGCCCCCATGTTCACTGAAGCATTATCCACAAAAGCCAAAATATGGAAACAACCTAAGTGTCCATCAACAGATGAATAGATAAAGAAATATACACAATGACTATTATTCAGCCTTTAAAAAGAAGGAAATCTTGCCATTTCCACAGTATTGTGACAACATGGATAAACCTGGAGGATATTATGCTAAGACACAGAAAGAAGCCAGACACAGAAAGAAAAATGCTGCATGATCTCACTAAATGTAGAATCTTAAAATCCAATTCATAGAAGCAGAGAGAAGAATGGTGGTTACCCCCAGTGAGGGAAATGGGGAGATGTTGGCCAAGAGTTACAAATTTTAGTTATGTAGGATGAATTAGTTCTAGAGAGATATAATGTATTATTGGTGACTATAGTTAATAATAGTGTACTGTATACCTGAAATTTGCTAGGAAAGTAGATCTCAGGTTTTCCTAACACAAATGCACACACAAAAAAGGTAACTATGTGAAGAGATTAATATGTTAATTAGATTGACTGTTCTAATTATTTTATTATGTATATGCATATGAAACATCATGTTGTACACCTTAAACATGCATATACTTTTTATTTAAAAAATGAAAAATAAAATTAACAAGAAAAAGTTACACTTCTGTATCATTGAGAGGTTTTTCCTAGGCATGTCTTAAAATAGTGTTGAAATAATTACAAAATACAGCATACAAAACATTTTTAGGTTTCTCTTCGAATAAGGTAAAAGAACAAATCTTTGTGCTTGTCAAGGGACACTTTGGGAAGCCCCTGATACAATGTAAGTGTAAAAGACATCTTGAGTTTTTTCCCTGAATTTAGGCTCTAATCTTGGAAGAAAAAATAAAAATAAAGAACTATTAGAGATATGGTCACTTGATTAAGGTAGGATCGTAGGTGCCACAAAACAATGAAAGATTATAGCTATTAGTTAAATCATCAGTAAGGTAATTTAGAATAAAGTAGCAAAGGGTAACAATTGCATGCAACCTCAGCTTTTTCAGAAATGAGACACTAAAAAATAATTAAATACAGCACAAAGCACAGAACATTATTTTGATGAGGTAATAAATCTTTTCTATCTGGCAGAAGGTAAAAAATAACATTTTATTTTTGTAGAAATAGAAAAATGCATCCGAAAATTCACATGGAATTTTAAGGGACCTCAAATGGCTAAGTCATAGAGTTCCTCTATGACTCAGCAATACCACTTCTAGGTATATATCCAAAAGAATTGAAAGCAGGGTCTCAAAGAGGTATTTGTACACCCATGTTCATAGCACATTATTTACAATAGCCAAAAGGTAGAAGCAACCTAAATGTTTGTCAGTGAAGGAATTTATAAACAAAATGTGGTATGTGTGTGTATAATAAACATATACACATTATTATGTATTATTTTTTACATATATATATACACATACACACATATATATAATGAAATATTATTCAGTTTGAAAAAGGAAGGGAATTCTGACATATGTTACAACATGGATGAACCTTGAGAACATTATGCTAAGTGGAATAAGCCAGTTACAAAAAGACAAATACTTACATGAGGTCAAACTTGTGGAAACAGTAATTAGAATGGTGGTTGACAGGAGCTGAGAAGAAGGGGGAGTGAATGTGTAGAGTTTCAGTTTTGCATGATGAAAAAGTTATGGAGATTGTGACTATGAATATATTTAACATTATTGAACTATACACTTATAAATTGTTAAGATAGTAAATTTTATGTGTCACAATTTGTGACAATTAAAAAAATTTTTTTTTTATGGGGCACCTGACTGGCTCAGTTGGTAGAGCCTATAACTTTCGATCTCAGGGTTGTAAGCTCAAGCCCCATACTTAAAAATAAAATCTTTAAGGGTTGCTTGGGTGGCTCAGTTGGTTTAGCATCTGAGTCTTTTTTTTAAAAAAAGATTTATTTATTTGAGAGAGAGAGAATGAAGTGGGGGTGGGGAGGGGCAGAGGGAGAGAATCTTTAAGCAGCCTCTAGCTGAGTGCAGCGCCTGATCCCATGACCCATGAGATCATGGCCTGAGCCAAAACCAAGAGTTGCAGGCTTAATGACTGAGCCACCCATGGGCCCCAGGTGTCTGACTCTTGATCTCAGCTCATGTCTTGACCTCACAGTTGTGAGTTGGAGCCCCGTGTTGGGCTCTGTGCTGGGCATGGAGCCTAATTTAAAAAATTGTAATAATAAAATAAAATCTTAAAAATTTTTTTAGATTTAAATAACACCTGCCAAGGATAATCTTTGTCATTTTAATAGAAAGAAAGCCAAATTCTGTCTTCATTAATATTTGGCAGGAAATGATTAACAAGCTCCTTTTAAATTTTTACTTATGATAAGTCAATCGAAACTGAGCAAACTTTGCAGAACTTTTTCTTCAATATATTTATTACCATTTTTCAGACTCATTCCTTATTTTCAGATATTGCAGTTTTAGAAACTACATCAAATAAAGTTCCTATCCTGCATAGCATTTACCATTTTTTGTAACCATGTAAGTTTCATCGTTAGATCTCTTTTCACATTCTTGATCAACCAGAGACATTAGGACAAAACAATTATCAATTTCCCGTGATAAATAAAACACATCCCGGGCGCCTGGGTGGCTCAGTCATTAAGCAGCTGCCTTCGGCTCAGGTCATGATCCCAGGGTCCTGGGATCGAGCCCCACATCGGGCTCCCTGCTCAGCAGGAAGCCTGCTTCTCCCTCTCCCGCTCCCCCTGCTTGTGTTCCTTCTCTCGCTTTGTCTCTCTCTGTCAAATAAATAAATAAAATCTTTAAAAATAAAATTAAAAAAAAACCACATCACATTAATATCTGGTTCTATTTCTCTGCCACTATTGCTCCTTGAATAGCATGCCAGTTATTAAGTTATTGTATTCCAGTCCCAAACCTTTCTATATTTTGCTTTGTGGATGCTAAAGCCAGGATTCTTCAAACATCTTGCTTTGCCAGATGGCTCCATTTTAGGCTCTGTTAATAGAGGATGTTAGAAGGAACCTGCAAGTCTAGAGGAAGAAAAAACGATTTGCCCCTTCCCGTCTGCTTCCTGTCTAATTGCGGTTCTTAGATCACCCCAGCAATGCTTCTTCATACTAGCAGCAGCAGTTCCTTCTCATAGTAGCAACTGAATCTGGTGTGCAGTTTTCCCAACAGTGGCAGGATGAATTTTAACGTGCTTCCAGTATCCTCGGAGACACCAGCACGAACTGAGTGGTACCCCTTCAGCAACTCTGGCTAGATTTTTAGCTCCATAGGACCTCTCCTCTAAATTTCTAGGTTTTATCAATTCCAATCTCTTCCCTTTGTTGCTTTAGTACTAGGGGTGTTAGGTGTTTACCACAACTGCTTCTGTGATAGGCATGCTGATCGATCACCAACAGACTTTAAAAGAAGTGACGTGACCAGAGCCTACTGATCATGATTTATATCTGCTATTTACACAGTGATTTTTGTACTGAAGACTATTAGAAGATAAACTGAGGCATTTTACACATTTTGAGTTTATCTGAGCAAAAATCAAGTCGTATTGAGCAGTATTCAATCTAGTAGATAGAAAGGAGCTCCAAGGGGCTGTACAAAAATGAAAGACTTTTATAGACATAAGGAAGTTATACTAGGCAAAAAAGTGGGTTGGTTATGACAAGGTTACTTTCATTTAGGGGATGGTAGGAGTCAACCAGGCAGATTACTTAACTAGTGTTAATCAGGTCCTTCCTGACCAACTGGTTTAAAATTCCATTTCTGGGAAAGCAGAAAACTGTAATTCAGTCTCAGTTTGGTGACCTGGGGCTTAGCATAAGTGACTCCATGTTGGACCTGTTGTTGTCTTGTTTTTAACAAGAGCTATCAGCAAAGTTTTTACTCTATGCAATTACTCACAGTTAATATACCACGGTAAGTGAAATTTGAAACATGTTGTTGGGGAACTGGTACTATTTAATTAACCCATGGTGTTTGGGCTTGAATGGTGACCCTGAAAAACAATTTGAAGTCAACCCCTCATACCTTAGAATTTGACCTTATTTGGAAATAGAGTTATTGCAGACATAATTAGTTAAGATGAGGTTATACTGGAATAGGGTGGGCCATTAATTCAATATGAGTGGTATTCTTTTTTTTTTTTTAAAGATTTTATTTCTTTATTTGAGGGGGGGAGAGAGAGAGAGAGAGCGCACAAGCAGGGGGAGAGGCAGAGGGAAAGGAAGAAGCAGACTCCCTGCCGAGCCCAACGTGGGGCTTGATCCCAGGACCCTGGGATCATGACCTGAGCCAAAGGCAGATGTTTAACCCACTGAGCCACCCAGATGCCACAATATGACTGGTGTTCTTATAAGAAGACAATGAAGATAGGATAAGAACAACATGTGAAATGGAGGCAGAGATTGGAGTTATGTAGCTATAAGGCAAGGAACACCTGGGGTTACCAGAAGCAGGAAGAGACAAGGAACCTCTGCCAAGACCAGATTTCTAGCCTCCAGAACTCTAAGAAAATAAATTTCTGTTGTTTTAAACCACTTAGTTTATAGTTCTTTGTTACAGTAGACCTATGACACCAATACACATGGTAACTGTTTTGGAAAAACCTACGTTTTTCCTACTGTGTCTTTCTCCTCTCCTTTCTTAGAGAACACTTCATTTCTGACACTTCTGATCACCAGATGTATGAGTTTTTTCCCCATACTAAGCAAATCTGCAACACCAGCTAGCTGTCTGACAATTTAATTCAATTCTGACACTATCTGCCTGGAGATGGCATAACATCCCACAAGCTAAGGGCGGAGTCCCACAAGACTGCTCCCAACTTCAGATGCTAATAGCAAGTAGTAGGTTCCCAGGTTATCCACAACTTCTGTCTGACTTGGCTACAAATCAGAGGTTTCCATGACCTCATTCCCCTTGGATTTGATTATTTGCTACAACAGTTCTCAAGAACTCATGGAAACACTTAACGTTTACCAACGTTATTTTTTTTAATTATTAAAGGACATGATAAAAAATACAGATGAACAGCCAGATGAAGAGATACATAGGGCAAGATCTGAAGGGGTGGGAACACAGTAGCTTCTGTCCCCAGAGAGTTGGGGTGTGTTACCCTCCTAGTACATGGAAATGTTCATCAACCTGGAAGCTCTCCATCATACTACTGTGATTTTTATGGAGGCTTCATCACATGGGCATTATTGATCACTAACTCCATTTTCAGCCCTTTTCCCTTCTTAAGAGCATTGGGGGCGGGGGAGGGAGCAAGGCTGAAGTTCCAAGCTTCTAACCATAGTTTGGTCTTTCCAGTGACCAACCATCATCCAGGGGCCATCCAGGAGCCCACCGATTAGAATGAAAGACATTCCTCTTACTCAGGAAATTACAAGAGTTTCAGAAGACCTGTGCCAGGAACTGGGAGGCAGAGACCAATATATATTTTCTATTATCTCACAGTAAGTAGAATTATAAAATGATATGTATGATAAAATGAAATAACTAAAATTCATGCATGTCAGACCTGTTTAAAGTAAGGACTACCTGTAGTCTTAATTCCCCATATTACATATGCATTTTAAACAAATCTACTAACTGCTATTTCACAGAGAGAACCAAGAGGTAGGATATTAATACCTATTACATGTAAGCATTTTAGCACATCAGTGAAGCATATTTATGATGACCTTCATAATCACATACACACATTATTTTAGCACTTTCTTAAGATGGCAAAAATGAACATTTCTATCTGTTTAATTACATATAAGCCTAAGAAGCAAAAGTATAGATTATATTTAATGACCAATGCTTCAGTATTCTATCACATTTGGGAATTATTCAGGTAATCAAGGATGAACCATTAATCAAATAATACTAAGTTAAGTAAGGATCTTGGGGATTTTTTTAAGTTGACATGCTATGGAATACAATTACTGTTGATATGAAAGAGTTTGTCAGAATTATAATTCAATTTAGTTAAATATCTAATTTTACATATTTCATAATCTTAAATGTTTTATTATGTTCTCCACTGACTAAATAAAAAAACCAAAGTTCTTTTAAAACTAAAACTGTTGGGCACATGGGTGGTTCAGTTGGTTGGGCATTCATCTCTTGATTTTGGCTCAGGTCATGATCTCAGGATCCTGGGATCTAGCCCTGCGTCGGGCTCCCTGCTGAATGGGGAGTCTGCTTGTCTCCCTCTGCCTAGGCCCCTACCCCTGCTCGCTTTCTCTCTCTTAAATAAATAAATAAATCTTTAAAAAAAAAACACACAAAAACTAAAAAGCAAAACTGTCAAACTGGTCCCATTTGTCCAAGCATTCACTATAGTTTCATGAACTTGGATTTTTATATAAAAGTGCATCTGAGCTAGGAGTTTTATGAGAAGATTTGTTTCTTCTTAGAAGACCAGCACATTTAGAGTATTAGAAATTCAGGGGTTTTCCCCTAGAATTCTTGGGTTTCTTTATGAATTGCAAGCTTTTTTTAGTCTCTATAAACCAACCAAATTGGAGCTCCTTTACCTTGAGAGATTTTATAATCAAATTCATTCATATACTCTGAAGGTAGAATATTATTTCCTACTCAAGCAGTGGAATGTATAGGCTATTTTAAATTACAGACACAAAGATATACTGAGAGCTTGCAGATTTAGTTCTACAACCTTACCTATGGGTAAAAAGTAAACACAGACATAAAAACTCACCAGCCCAAAGACAAGTTTTCTTTCTACTGGACACAGTATATTTGCTTAATTCATTTGAATTCACAAATTGTTAGATAAATGAGCCAAGGAAAAAAGATCAATAAACCAAATTCTCTGCCATATCCAATTCAACAGAGAATAGATTCTTATCAAGTCAATAGAGATCACCAAATGGTCAGATCATAAAACCAGATTTCCAATCATTGCTTCTACCAAAGGGAAATAATTTATCAGCTAATATGCAAACCAGAACTGAAACCAAACTTGGCCAAGAACCAGAAACAAAAACAAATCACAGAGTAAGAGGAAAAAAGAAAAAACAGAGGGAGATGCAGGTGAGTTAGTGAAGGTAAAATTATATTGCTGCCTGGAATTCACTCTGAAGATCAAAAAGGGAAATGCCTTAAATAACCCATGAGGTACGCTTCTTAAGCAGGGTAGTTTTCACTGGCTCTAATGTGTGAGTCCACCTTGGCATCTAGGTGGAATAATTTTTGTAACAAAGTATAATTTTATTTCTAAAATCTTAAAAATGACTCAAACATACATAGAATGATACCATCAACAATTTGTTTGTTTCATCAATGAAGGAAATAGCAGAACTGTAAAGTTGATTTAGAGGAGAATTAGAGAAATTAAGGACTATATAATAAAATCAGGAAAGACATACTGAAATAAATTTGAGACAAAAGTGGTTAAAATCTTACTGGTCAATAATACTATAATTATAATACTATTATAGTATTATAATATTATATATTCTCATATATAATACAACTTCTTTTCTATAGAACATTAATTATTTGCATCTCTTCCAGAAAAAAAATAATCTATAAGGCGATATGTACCTTTACAGTCTTAAGCTGTGGTAGTTAAAAAATCCTAGAACTAGAGAGAACCTGTTAACAGGATGAAGTGTAACACTGAAAGGACATGCAATCAACCTTTCGCTTTAGTTCCAAGTTTGGGATAATTTTTTCTTAACAGGAAAGAAAATCAAAGTGAAGTATGAAAAAAAATTAGATCAAATTTAGTTCCTTTGTAGATTTTTGTTTATTTCTTAGTAACTTCTGCCACATTTTTGCAGATTGCTGAGATCCCAAGACGTGGAGCCTGTAGGTCATCTAAAATTACTTTCACTGAGAATTTTCCCTCAATTAATTCTTTTAAAATATTTTTATTTATTTATTTATTTATTTATTTATTTATTTAGAGTGTGCAAGAGGGTAGAGGGGAGAGAAAATCTTAAGCAGACTCCACACTGAGCATGGAGCCTGATGCAGAGCTTGATCTCACGACCCTGAGATCATGACCTGAGCTGAAATCAAGAGTCTAACACTTAACTGACTAAGCCACCCAGGTGCCCCTTTTCCCTTAATATATTAGCAAAGACAAGAATTCTAGCACCTTTAATTTCCTTTTAAGCAGATAAATGCTAATGTTTCTTCAATAGAAACACTTCTAGCTAAGTTTCTAAAAATGGAAAAATGGAGTTTGAAGCAGATCAGGTTCTAATACAACTCCTACACTCCATGCCTCTCCACAAATAAACATGAATAATTTTTTACATCTACTTATACCTGTATCATATGCAAAACTTACTTTTAGCTCTTTCTTTCAATTACAACTTAGTTAAATGTCTTGAGGTATTTACTCTCTGGTCTATCCCAAGACCCTATGTCTTTCAGCATAGAATAGTGGTTAAGAGGGCAGCTCCTTCTAACTCTGTGATCTTGTACATTGACACTTTTTATTTATTTATTTAAAGATTTTATTTATTTATTTGACAGAGAGAAACACAATGAGAGAGGAAACACAAGCAGGGTGAGTGGGAGAGGGAGAAGAAGGCTTCCCGCTGAGCAGGGAGCCTGATGCGGGGCTTGATCCCAGGACCCTGGGATCATGACCTGAGCCGAAGGCAGCTGCTTAACGACTGAGCCACCCAGGTGCCCCGACCCTTTTTTTTTTTAAAGATTTTATTTATTTGTGAGAGACAGCGCGCGAGACCAAGTGCGCGAGAGCAAGTGCGCACACAAGCAGGGGAATTGGTGGGCAGAGGGAGAAGCAGGCTCCCTGCTGAGCAGGGAGCCTGATGTGGGACTTGATCCCAGGGCCCTAGGATCATGACCTGAGCTGAAGGCAAATGCTTAACTGGCTGAGCCACCCAGGCGTCCCTACATTAACCCTTTTTGCCTCACTTTCTTTACCAGTGGTTGTTATTTTACATAAGACTTACTCAAGAAACTTATTAAAATGAAGATTCCTGGATTTGTACTCAGATACTCTGAACTAGTCTACAGAACTGAGATTAGCTCAAGAATCTGTACTTTTACCTACACCTCTCAAGGAATTCTTACGCATGTGGTCATTAGCACATATTTTGAGAATAGGAATTGAAAGCTAGTTTTCCACACCAACTGGTACAAAGGTAGAAACCAAAATAGAATTATTGGTAACTATAGTATTGAAAGGGTATGGGGCTGGCTTAGCCCACGTGGCAACTATTAAGAGAATAAAATGAGTGTAGTGATCCATTCACAGAAGTTGCAGAGATTAAAAGAAAAGCAGCAGATAATTAGGCACTGTAATATGAGTGCTGCCAAAAGATGCCTCATTCTGGGTATCAATGGTTTTAGCTTCAGTACAGTGGGATTTGCGAGAAAAATTCAACAACCAGCTAAGACATTGCTTAACATATATTTCAGAAAAACAGTGGACTTAACAGAGAATGGTTTAAACTACCATAATAGAATAACAGATTCTTAGGTATTTCTCTGACTTAAATAAATTCATAAAAGTAGACTATCTGAATGAATGGGGGATGAGAAACCCCATAGAAAGGATGATATAACATCATACACTGCGAGAAAGCAAATAGCAAAACTTTGTGTGAATAATTTGATGCTGATTGTGACCTAACGTAAGTCCTTAGGATCCAGAATATAACTAATTCCACTGGTCAGAATATGGGCTTAGAGATATTATATGAGAGTTGGAATTCTGCTATGGATTTATTGCACAGTTGGCCCAACCCGATTCTGAATTCATCCTGAGGTTTCATATAGTCCTTGCTTAAAACATGATGGCTCATTAGTTAGATGGATGGTATGACCCATATTGTGGTTGTTGATTATCCTTGGCCTTGTTCTTTCTCAGTGGACCCATGAGCAACGCAGCAATGGTGGCAGTGAAGGAAGCCATCATGAGTTTATCATCTGGACTTTGCTTCACCAAGGCTAACTCATTTACTAACATTGCTAAATTCTAACTGGCAAGCCATAGTGATCATTGACAAGAGGAAAACAGAGAGAGCTCATCCATACTTAAAGGGGAAAGCTATCTACCTGACTGGAAATCATCTTCACTGGGCTCTTCCTGACTTGTAGATGACAATGTTTTATTCTTACCTAGAATCCCCTTGGTTGTGTACTCATTTTCATGGTTATAGTGCCATAATCTATAAACTTATTGGATGTGTTATACATCACTATGACATTCCATCCCCATTACCTCAGACCATTCTTTATAGAAAAAGAAATGAAGCTGAAGCCTAGAGTATTTGTCATTATCATACTTTCCTGTGCCAACAAGTTGTCCTTTAAAAAAGTAGAATATTTTATTGAAAATCCAAACAGCGTATCAGACTGGGAACCTCATTTTGCAAAGTTAGAGTCCTGTCTTGCAGACTGTGATGTATGTTCTGAACCAGTGACCAGCAATGATACTTTCTCTCCCATAGTAAAGAATAGGATTCTAGGAAACTGGCAGTGTACTTGAGAGTGGCACTTCTCATGATCGGACCTAATAATCCACTTTCAGAATTTTTGTATACTGAACTGGAAATGATAGACCTTTCAGCCTCAAGGCTTAGAAACCAAGGAGAAGATGGGATATGGTAATTGTGGAAATAAGTTTGAAGTAAAAAGCCTCCTTATGCCACCGAAGCAAGAGGCAGGAAAGGAGGTAATTAATGACTATAGCTGGGTGATGGATCATGATTATAAAGGAGAAATGAAGAGTACAGCAAGAATCCTAGAGAACTCCTTTTACTATTATCTAGAAATACCAGAGTACCAGAGACATGTACAGGAAGGATCACAAATGATTCTTTGCCCTCAAAATTGAAGGTTTGAGCACTCCACTGGGGGTTGGATGACTAGGCAAGGGAGGGGAGGGATGGGAGGAGTAGAATTGTATATGCTTAAGTGCTGCAGAAGGCAAGGAACACAGTCTAGGTAAAGAGAGAGGTAAGTCATATATCGTAAATACTAGCTACTGCCTCATGATCAGTTGCCGACATGAGGGCTTTAGCCATAGTCTCTACATTAAATTTATTATTATTGCTATTTTGGTTTTTTACTAATTGTCATAGACGTTACTGATTGTCCCCTATCATCTGTTTCTCCATTCTTCCTTTGTAATAAAACACTCAGTTTTTTCTAGGCACAGGACTACTCAAAATAAAGACTGCTTTTCCTTATCTCTTTTTAAGCTAGGTATGTTCATGTGATTAAGTTCTAACCAGTAGAACAGAAGCAGAAACATTATATTAGTGAAAGTCCTTAAGCGGGGTACAGGAGGGACATAATATTTTCACTTCCTTCTTTTTCTTGCTGACTGAAATATTATGTTCCACTGAATTATTTGAGAATATTCAATTCTTCTGTACAGGATAAAACATATGAATGAAACATTTGAAACTCATAAGAAGTAGTAAGCCTAGATACCACGTAAGGTAGTAACTTATGAAATATTAATGAAACTCGTAGAATGTGTTAACTATAGATAAGGTGCAAGCAAATAGCTTGTGAGACACAGGCAGAATTCATACAGTATAGATTTTAAGTAAGTTAATAACTTGTAAGACATGTTAAAGTTATACATAATAAATGGAGTATATGATAAGACAAACAAGAATGTTATTTATAGGTAGAAAGGGGTAGAAAGATCAAGTCACAAGGTACAGATAGTTGTCCTAGGCTGCAGCTATGCCATCACCAAGTTGGCTACTGTGGTAGGCAGAATTGTAAAATGGCCCTCCAAATTTTCAGCCCCTAGTATATACACATTTTCTTTTCGTTGTGCATCAAATTTTAATTTAGGTAGTGTTGTGATGGGATTTTGCAGACATATTTAAGGTCCCAAATCAGCTGACCTTAATATAGGGAGACTATCCAGGTGGGCCTGACCAAACTACAAAAGCACTTTAAACCTGGGTCTAGAAATCAGAGACAGAAAGCCAGAGATTCAAAGCAAGAGGAGTTGATGCCCCATTCCTGCCTGGAAGATGGAGGAGGCCACATGGCAAAGAATATGAGCAACCTCTAGGAGCCAAGAGCAACTCTAGCTGATAACCAGTGAGGAAATGGAGACTTCATCCTGCAGCTTCAAGGAACTGAATTCTGTCAAGAAGAATGAAGCTGGAAGTGGATTTTTCCATGAAGGCTCAGATAAGAACTCAACCCACCTGAACCTTGATGTCAACATTGTGATACCTTGAGCAGAGAACTTAGTCGAGCAATGCCAGACTTCAAACCTACAGAACTATGAGTAGAAAATGGGTATTGTTTATGCTGCCAAATTTGTGGTAATTTGTAATGCAATAATAGGAAACTAACATAGCAACTCAATGGTGATATTCATCATGGTCCCATTCTGGCCTCACACATGTTCTATCCTGAAAACAGATAATACCCATAGTTGTTCAGAAGACTAATTAGGGAACTACATTTGTAGCCAGGCATACTCACCCTTGCCTCTTGCTGATAGAGCAAATGAGTGTGTTGGTCCTGCCTGCTATATTCCCTTGCTCAAATCCCAGTTCCACTCCACATAATCACATCATTAAAGAGGAAGACATGTGGCAGAGAGAAAGGTTATATGAACATTGTGTAACCTAGGATTTAGGTAGTGTGGTCCTTCCATCCCATTTGCATCCTACCCTAAATGTGTTAATGTGTTATCCCATCTTTTTTTTCTTGTTTCTCATTCTGTGTTTTAAATTGACTTACTAAACCACATAATTCAAGCATCTTATTTGGTCTGCAGGTTTTTTTGTTCTATGACCTCTGTGATAGCTTACATAGTAGTGTATTTAGAAGTTACTGTTGCATCAAGGTAATTTCCTACAAGACAAATGTGGACATAATGGCTGGCATTCAAGCAGCCATCTTAGATTCACAAGGATGGAGCAACAGTAAGATAGAAGGAGAAACAATTTAGAAGAAGCCTGAATTACTTACATAATGGAGGGCTATGAGAGCCTTGGATTGCCTACCTCTGATTATTTTTTATGTATGAGAGAAATAAATTTCGAACTTAAAAAAAATATATTTTAAAAAAATTATTTGGGGGAGAGAGAGAGAGGGAGAGAGAGAGGAGAGAGAGAGCACAAGTCGGGAGGAGGAGCAGAGGGAGAAGGAGAAGCAGACTCCCTGCTGAGCAGGGTGCCCAACTCGGGGCTCGATCCCGGGACTTGGGGCTCGACTCCAGGACGCTGGGATCATGACCTGAGCTGAAGGCAGATGCTTAACCATCTGAGCCACTCAGGCACACCTAAACTTCTAACTTTTAAAAAGGGTCTATATTAGTGATTTTCTGTCAATCACAGCTAAACCTAACTCTACTTGATGCACTAATGTTTCATGTTTCCTCCCCTGTTATACATAATTGGTTTTCAAAATGTAGACCAAGGCCCATCAAAATAATCTGAGCTACTTGTCAAAATTTAGTTTTTTAGATTCTACCCTAACTTCTTTGGTGGGACCCAAGAATCTATACAAGTTATAAGCCTCTTTGGATATTCTGCCACTAATACTTGTAAACCATTGATCAATAGGAAATGGTATTTGTGGTACTTACACTTAGAATTTAGTCCAAAGACTAAAGAATGGCAAGGAAGACCTGAATAGGTCCCCAAAGGACTAGAGGGCTAATATGAAATACCTGGAGATTTTGAACTGAAAGGAAAAAAACAAATTTGAAAATTACCCGTATATTAGTTTAGTGTGGCTGCCGTAACAAATCCCCACAACTTTGGTAGCTTAAAACAACATACATTTAGTCTCTCAAGGTTCTGGAGACCAGAAATGCAAAATCAAGGTGTTGGCAGGGTCATACTCCCTCCAGAAGCTCTGGGGGAGAACTGATTCTTTGCCTCTTTTAGCTTCTGGTGGCTGCCTGCCATTCCTTGGCTGGTGGCCACATCACTCCAAACTGACTGTCTTCAAATTGCCTTCTCCTCTGTGTTTTTCTAATCTCCCTCTGCCTTTCCCTCATAAGAATACATGGTGTTGTAGTTAGGGCTCATTCACATAATCCAGGAAAATCTCATCCCCTGAAGTTCCTTAACTAAATCATATCTTTTGCCATATAAGGTAATATTCACTCTTTGGCCATATAAAATAGTATTTACAGGTTCTGGGGATTAGAAAGTGAATATATCTTTTGCAGGGGTGGGGGACATTTTTTCTTCTACTAAACACTTTAATATCACTTTTGGATAGAGTAGTTATTCCTGTCTATTAAGGACAGTTTGAATACATTTATAGTTTTTCATGTGATAGATCATTTTTGGAATTATAAGGAGATGTTTCATGCATGACACCCAAGAAGTGAAATATATTGGACATAAAATCATACTGGTTGCCATACCTGCTTGTCCTCTTTTAACTCAAGCCCTGCTCAGGGAAGCTGCTTTGAATTGCATTCTAGTATTACTGATCACATGAGGGTAGGTACATAATTCAAGGGAAGCTACCTTACAACCTATGAGATTACCTGTAGAAATGATTGTAAATATCTAAGACAAACACACTAGCTTCCACTGTAATTTGGACTACAGAGTTTGAAATGTGGAAAAGATTGATAGTCAGTAGAGAGATTTAGATTTAATAGATCTAGGGTAAGACCTGAGTTCTCTCTCCTTTTTTTAACTAGCTTTCCACTAGTTCTATGTACTCCATAGATCTCTGTGGCATTAAAAAGATTATGGCATATTGAATCAAGTATTTAAGTCTTGTCCCTACCACTTAGTAGCTCCGTGACTGTCAATCTCTCTGATCTTTATTTTCCTCCATGATGAAGACTATGTATACCTATTGGGATTATGAAAATTACATGACACAATATATTTAAAACACCTAGCACAGTGGTAGGCACACTGAAAAGCCTCAGTAAGTGGATATAGTAAGGGTTTTACTGCCATTTCTAAGATAACCAGATAAGGTGATTAAAAATGCAAACAGACAAGTCACCAAGCTTAAGAAGTTTGACAAAGTTCTTATAGTTTTTTGTACCTCTTTTTAGTAAATGTTATCATGTATTGGATTCCTGTCTTCCAGATTCAGTCTAATTCAACACATGCAATTTTGTTAAAATTTCTCTATCCGGTGTGATTACACTATATTAAGAGATAACTAACTTTTGTTAAGGAACCTCCTTATTTCTGGTTAGAAATTTGCATTTCTAAAAAAAAAAAGAAATCAGCATTTCTGACCATCTGTAGATTGTAGGCCCTTTGTGACTATGTCCTGGTCCTATTGGGGCATTTCTTGGTTATATATGGTAGTGATATTATATCTTGACATTAACAAGACTATTCTCATGTAGTGGAAGAGGGAATTCATAAGAGTCTAGTATCACAGAACTCTTCAAAGACAGGCAGAGCTAAATCTGGATCAGGAAGCTCTGGATTAGTCCTTACTGCCTCATGAATACTATACTTGGATTTCTGCTACAACTATATACATCCATTCTTGAAAAACTTCTCGTTTTGCAAAATTATGCACTAAAAATACTCAGAACTTGTGCAACATTTTAACAAAAGCAGTAGCAAAATAATGCTAAGAAAAATAATAGCACAGTTAAACTGATATGTTAAATTCTTAATGAATAAATAAATATTACAGAAGATATAAGGGGAAAAAACATGAGAAGGGAGCATGAAAGAAGAAGCTAAAAAGAAGGAACATAAGAATTCAAATTATGGTGACATAGGCAGAGTTACATTGTCATCTGAACTTCCAGGTAGAGAAGCTATTGCAGACTTTGCACAGAATGTAGTGATGCCAGAGACTTTGGCTTCTTTTGTTGTGTTTATTTGTACAGACCCTGGGGAGAACTGTACATTAGCACTTTTGAGACAGAGTCTGGGCCAAATAGAACTAAACAGAAAAACTTGTGAGGTATGGACATCTTGCATGTTACTCTTCCCCAGTGGCTTGCTGTGTTCCACTAAGTTAGTGTACTATGCATCCATCTGGTTACCTGATTGTCCAAAGTTGGGGTTGAATCAAACTCGACTCAAGGAAAATGAGAGCCAACCTGGAACAAATGTTTCTCTCACCTTCATACACAAGTGGTAATTGAAGTGAAATATAAATAGGAAGTAATTTACAGTTATACCAACATTTAGAGAGAAATCACTTTTAAATCACCATAGAACTTCATTCCAGCACCTTGAAACCTAACATTTAACCCTAATTTCTCTTTTATGAACTTCTTTAGATCTCTCTTCACTTATTTGTTCTCAAAGGCTTTTTCCTTAAGTAATCTAGCACCTCAGTTCTAAGTGTGTCTAATGATAGGCTTATTCATCTTTTTGCACACAGTGACATATTTTACACAGGTATGGTTTATGAAATAAGATAAATTTCCATATACACACTGCTTTCTTATATTTGATACAGCTGAACTGTGATAAAATCTCATACATAATCTGTTTATTTTAAACTCTAAGCCTGGAAGTGGTCTTAGTATTAATGATACATATATATATATATATTTAAGATTATTTGTTTATTTATTTATTTGACAAAGAGAGACACAGTGAGAGAGGGAACACAAGCAGGGGGAGTGGGAGAGGGAGAAGCAGGCTTCCCACCGAGCAGGGAGCCCAATGCAAAATCCTGGGATCATGACCTAAGCTGAAGGCAGACGCTTAATGACTCACCCACCCAGGTGCCCCAGTATTAATGATTTCTTGCCAGCTAGCAACTTTTCTTTACCTCAGTTTACTTTCCTTCCCTCTAGATTACTGATGTAAGCTATAGTGATGGAAGGGTTATTTTGCTAATACACCCATTCTTTAGTCAACTATTTGGTTAGGTACCAGAAAAAAAATTGAATACATGAGTAAAATTATTTTTCTTACAAGAAAAGCAAAAGATATATTCATTACATTGAAAAAATGTTTGCATCCTTTTTCTTTTTTAAATAATATCAAAACACATTAAAAAACTTTATGGAATTAAGTAAAAATATAGTTTTTAATTTACCAAACCAATAAATTCTGATAATGTTAGTCAAGGCTCTAAAAAATTAGGCTATAAACACTGTCTATATTATTTTTCCTTTTCCTCCATTATCAGAATATTTGGAGAAAAAATATTTTGCCAGACTTCTAAGGGGACATATGTAGCTTATGTCAAGGATCTCTTTTTTTTTTTTCCAGTTGGCATATGATCTCTGTTTGACTCCAATGGAAATAATAGCTTATTTCTTCATCTGTGAGCCTCCCTTTGATATTAATTGAATTTTCCCAGTTCTTATTCCACTTCACACACACACACACACACACACGGAGTACACCAGAAATGTAAGAGTTCTAAACTCAGACACACACATAGCAACTAGGAAAATGAATGCTTCTATAAATCTCCTTTTAGTAGGAGACCAAAGAATTTGGTCAGAAATAACAAATCAAACCTTTTTCAAAATCAGTAGTTTTTACATGGTGTGTTACTTTACTCATCATTTTATGTATGTATGTATTTACTTATGGTAAAAAAAAAACCTATAAATGTAACGATTTTAAGCCATCTTAACAATTTTTAAGTGCACAGTTCAGTAGTGTTTATTCACATTGTTATGAAACAGATTTCTAGAATTTTTATATCCTGCAAAACTGAAACTCTATGCTCATTGAACAATTCCTCATTTTCCCTCCTCCAGCCCCTGGCAACTACCACTCTACTTTCTGTTTCTATGAGTTTGCCTGCTTTACGTACCTCATATAAGTGAGATCATCATATAGTATTTGTCTTTTTTGACTTTTTTTTTTTTTTACTTAGTGTAATTCTCAAGGTTCATGCATCCTGTAGCATGTGACAAGATTTCCTTCTTTTTTAAGGCTGAATAGCATTCCATCTATGTATATACTACCTTTCTTTAGCCATTTATCTGTCATTGAACATTTGGGTTGCTTCTACCTCTTTTCTGTTGAGAATAATGCTGCAATGAACATGTTTGTGCAAGTATTTCCTTGAGATCTTTTTTTCCAATTCTTTTGGATATATACCCAGAAAGAGAGATTGCTAGGTCGTATAGGAATTCTATTTTTATTTTTTGAGGAATCTCCCATACTGTTTTCCATAGCAGCCATACCATTTTACTTTCCCACTAACAGTGCCCAACTATTGCAATTTCTCCAAATTCTTGCTAATGCTTATTTTTTTTACTGTTTTGATAGTGGCCATCCTAATGGGTATGAGGTAGTTTTGACTTACATTTCTCCAAGGATTAATGATGTTGCATGTCTTTTCATATGCTTGTTCGCTATTCATCATCTTATTTTAAAAATCAGTAAAATATGTGTAAGTCAAAAAGTAAGTATTCCCTAACTTCCTTTGTCCTCTGACTTCTTGTGAACTCACTTGACAAAAACCGGCAAGAACTCCGTATCCCATTCTCTGTGTTTGCAACTTGGGCAAATGATTGCTGGAGAAAAATCATGTAGTCGGGAAGATTGTATTGCTCCAAATTAATGATTACTTGCCTCAGTTGTGCCTTCAACATAGCTCAATAATCTTATAATATTTTTCTAGTCAACTTCCTCACCCTCAGTTGTTACCATAATTCCATACTTCCATAATTCTCTAAGACATCATCATTGATGCTTCTTCCAATAATAAAATGTTTGGAAGAGAAAACATAATCATACTAAACATATACAATTATAAGAAATAATTTTCTTCTCCAAATTTCATTAATATTAATTTTTTTAAAAAGTATCTCAGACTTCAAGAAATATATTCCAAACCTTCTCCCATCTCCTCAACCCTCATACTCCCACTACTCTCTCCCCTTATGCCAAATTTAGTGTCTGTTACATAGTCAAAATAGAAAACAAGATATAGGAGTCTTTGTATTTCCTGCCATCAAATCAACAAACCTACTAAAATGGTCTTCTTCTCTATGTAATTAAGGAGGAGGCAGGGCTGGGACTAGGGTGCAAATTTAAGGAGGCACTCATTCCCATTGCTGGTCCTGAACTTGAATGAACCTGTGAGTGTGTACTTAAATTTTGCACCCTAGGGTTCCTGCTTGTCTTGTTCTAGGTCTGGCCCTGGGAAGAGTTAGCCCTTCTTTTATCCAAAGCCAATTCTTACTCTGGCTTCCAATTCTTTCCATCACCCATCTTCTTCTCAGGAATTGTGATCCCACTATTTCCTCTCTCCTGGATTTTCAGCTTCTTGCTCTATACTGAAATCCTTCCCTTTGGCATTCTCCCATTTTTTGAAAAGACAAGCAAAAAAGCTTCTTCTGACCATACCTCCCTTCAGTGAGAACTCATTTCCCATTCTCTTTTTGCCAACTGTTTACTACAAGCATGGATTTAAAAAATCTCAAAGTTTTACATGCTTGCCATCAATTTCTTAAGCATTTGATTTCTATCTACTCCTACCCCCACCTTTCCACTGAAACTGCTATTGCTTAGATCAGGGGTTCCTGAAGCGTAGTCTGGGAACTGGTGGACTTTGCTAAGGCTCTTTCAGGGGTTGCATGAGGTCAACACCATCTTCCTATAAAATTAAGATTCTATTTGCCTTTTTCACTCTCACTCTCTCACAAAAGGACAGAAAATTTCTCCAGAGACTACATGATGTGTTAAATCACAACAGATGGAATGCAGAAGCAGATAGGAGAATCCAGCTCTTGTTTGTTAAGCCAGATAGTTAAGAGATATGCAGAAATGTAAAATAATGCCATTTCTTTCACTCATTTTGTTTGTTTGTTTGTTTTGGAAATATAGTTATTTATCCTACTTGGTCATAAAGTATTGTTCATTTTATATATTGCTAGATTTGATTTGGTAATTTTAATTAAGGAATTTTTCTCTCTATATTCTTTAATTTGTCCAATTTTTTAAATTTTTATTTTTTGCAATGTCTTTAGCAGGTTTTGGTATTAAGGTTATTCTGACCTCACAAAATGAATTAGAAAGTGTTCCTTCCTCTCCTGCTTTATGAAAGAATTTGTGTAGTATTGGTATTATTTTCTCAAGTGTATTAAAGAATTCATCTGTGATGGGGTACCTGGGTGGCTCAGTCATTAAGCGTCTGCCTTCGGCTCAGGTCATGATCCCAAGGTCCTGGGATCAAGCCCCGCGTCAGGCTCCCTGCTCCGCGGGAAGCCTGCTTCTCCCTCTCCCACTCCCCCTGCTTGTATTCCCTCTCTCACTGTCTCTCTCTCTGTCAAATAAATAAAATCTTAAAAAGATAAAATAAAATAAAGAGTTCATCTGTGGTACCATCTGGGTTTAGGGTTCTCTAAATTGTGGTCTATTCAGATTTTCCATTTAAAAAATTGTATTTTTCTGATTATTGGTGATGTAGAACATTTCTTCTTCTGTGTTCATATCCTTTACCCATTTGGTCATCGGGTTTCTGTCATTTTTTTTCACTGATTACTAGAAGTTTCTTGTGTATCCTTAAAATTAATCCTTTATCAGTTGTAATCATTGATAAACACCTTATCCATCTGCCCAGGATCTAACTTGTTTTTAGTATCCTTCGTCATATAATTTTGATACAAAAACCCCCATCATTCCCTCCCTTCAAAATGTATGCTTTTGGGGGTCTTAAGAATCCTCTCCTCCCTGCCAATACCCCTAACATCATGTAGTCTTTCAGCAACATTTGTTTATTCTGATAGTTTTAATATTTTAACTATCATGATTTTATTTTTTAATGAAAAAAGGTATTTTTCCCAGCTTTATTAAAATATAATTGACACATAACACTGTTAAAGTTTAAGGTGAACAGTGTGTTGATTTGGTTCTCTTACATATTGCAAAATAATTACCACCATATTATTAGCTAATACTTCTATCATGTGACATAATTCACATTTGTTTTTTGTGATGAGAACATATAAGGTCTACTCACTTAGCAACTTTCAAGTATATAATACAGTGTTGTGAATCATAATCACAATGCTATGCATTAGATACCCCAAACTCTCATCTTCTAACTGAAAATTTGTACCCTTTAACCAGCACCGTCCCTCAGCCTATGGTAACCACCATTCTACTCTGTTTTTATGAATTTGGCTTTTATAGATTATACATATAAATGATATCATACAGTATTTGTAATGACACAGCTGTCGATTTAACTTTTTTATCTTTGTAATGAGTCATTTTCATAAAAAAAATATCTTTAAATCTCCCCCCTCCCTCCACCAGTTGAGTCATGATGCAGTCTTTACTATATACCAACTTGTTTTTATTTTGAACTATGTATATATCAGCCTGTTCCTGTGTCAGTACAGCATTGTTTTTGTTACTTCGACTCTGTAGTATATCTTAGTGTCTGGGAAGCCTGTCTCCTTTCTTTGCTATTCTTTTTCAAAATTGACTTAGCTCTTTTTAGATATTGTTAATTTTCCTATATTTATTTTATAATTACTTTATTTAAAATCCTTAATCTTGATTGTTTTTACACTTTATCAAGGAAAATTTTAAAGATATATCAAAGTAGGGAGAATGGGAAAAATAGTCTAATGAACTCCCATGGACTTCATCACCAAACTTAAAAAATTACCAACACATGGTCATTTTTGTCTTATCTATTGTCCCCCCCCACTTTTCTTTACTCCACCAGACTACCTTAAAGCACAGATATAATATCATGTCTTTGTATCAACAAATGTTAAATCACTATTCAAATTTTCCTGTGTCACTTTTTTGAGATGGAATGTCTATTTTTTTCAACTGAGGTGTAAATGACATAAACATTTTACAAGTTTCAGGTGTACAGCATAATGATTCACTATTTGTATATTGCAAAATGATCACAGTAAGTCTATGTAACATCTGTCACTACATGTAGTTACAAAAATTATTTTTTTTGTGATGAGAATGTTAAAGATTTCAGAGATTTTCAAATAGAGTTTACAGTACTATTAACTATAGTCACCATACTATATATTACATCCCCATGACTTATTTATTTTATAACTGGATGTTTGTACTTTTTGACCCCCTTAACCCATTTTGCCCACCCCTAACTCCCACCTCTGGCAACCATCTATCTGTTCTGTGTATCTGTAAGCTTGGTTTTTCAAGTTACAACATATAAATGAGATCATACAGTATTTATCTTTCTCTGTCTGACTTATTTCACTTACTATAAGGCCCTCAATGTTCATCCATGTTGTCAAAAATGACACAATTTCATTCCTTTTTAATGGCTGAATAATATTTCACTGTATATACACACCACATTTTCTTTATCCATTCATCCATTGATTGATACTCAAGTTGTTTTCGTGTCATGGCTATTGTAAATAATGTGACTAATATGGGGGTGCACATGTTTTTGAATTAGTGTTTTTGTTTTTCTTTGTATAAATACCTAGAAGTGGAATTCCTGGATCATATGGCAGTTCTATTTCTAATTTTTTGAGGAATGTCCATAGTGTTTTCCATAGTGGCTGCACCAACTTTTTCCCCCCTCTATTCATATTAAATTTTAATTAATAGAAAATTGAGACAATATTTAAACTAAATTATCATGACAATTATCACAAAAGCTGAAAATTACTTTATACAACCATAAAAGACAGTCATCTGGCTTTGATAAGTTATTTAAATTATTAGTAACTGTTACAAATTAAGTGCTTGACTTCAAAATGTCAAAGGCAAAAAACAGTTCTGAGACTTAAAGAAAAAAATTTTTTAAGCTAAGTATGGCTAACTCTAGATCTAAATCTATGCAGTAACATTCTAAAAAGACTTTAAAAAATATATAGATAATTAAGAGTCTTAGTTAGCCTAATGAAAATAATGTAGTATAATAAAAAACTCAGAAACCATAGTTCAACATGCAACATCTAGTAATAATGGCATATCTTTTCTTTCTGTTTCTTGTGCAGGGACAGAAGATGTGGGTGTAGGTAGTTCTGATAAAGTAGGTGCTCCATTAGCATCAGATTTATTTGGCTCATGCTCAGACTGTAGCGTAAATGGATTAGAAGGAAGAGTGCTTGGGGTAGCAGTTGCCTGAACCACTGGTTTGATGGGGTGCTGTACTGGTGTAGAACTACTGTAAATCTCTGCTCTTGGCAGTCTGTAGCCTGTGTAATTATTTCTGCTTGTTTGAGATAAAATATTTCTGTGGAAGCAAACTACTGGCATCACTGGAATACTTGTCTTCCATCCTATTGGCAAACCCACTACTGTCTGTTGCTTGCATCACCTCCCTTCTGTAATCCGTACCTTTTGGGAAGCTATTAACTGCCATCTTCTTTGCTTCTTTTTATCTCTTTTCATATTCAAGCCATTCTGTTGTTTTTTTCCCATTGTGAAACTTCTGTTTGACAATTGTAGTCATATTTTTTCCCCAGAAGAGCTAATATGCTCAGACCAGTGATCTTCTGAATTGTAAGGTGCATCTGAAGTTTTGCTTGGATTATTGTTTGGATTAGAAGAATGTGAATTTGAACTATGAATAGCAGCGTGGTTGTGTGAATTATCTTGTGGAGAGTAACTGGTCCCACCATCCCTCTCTCCAATTATGAATATGTACATTTTTGGCATTACCGTGACCTGTGCTGTCACTATATTTTTTTCAAGACTATCAGATCTCTGCAACATTTTAATTGGTGGTGAAGGACTTTCAGTGGTGCATTGTTTCATTTCTCTGATCCCTGCTCATGGGGTGACTCTTCAGTGAATACTGAAGTGCCTGTTAAGGAAGGCTGCCAGGACCACCCCAGCCCCCACCCCTCCCGCAGTGATAGCTCAGCTTGTCCAAGCCTTCCTTTTCCTCTGAGGCCTGGCTTGCTCCCTTGGAACCTGTCAGCTCTTTCCATTTGCTGCTTTTTTTCCACCACCCTTTCAGTTTAGGGATAGTCCTCATCCAGGACCTGCTGGATGCTGCTCTCAGGGCCCCCGGAAGCGTTCAGGAGAGAGCCCCCTTCAGGAGGAGGATGGTGGGGCCACACCAACTTAAAGAAAAAAAATTAGAGTTGGTTTGCTTAAAACAGGATTGATCCAGATAAAGCCCCCAGATTTCCTGTGGTTTATATGATCATAATTTAAAAAAAAGAAGAACAACAATAATCCCTGCCTCCCTTTTTCTCCTCCTGCCATTTTTTTTTGTTTAAAATGCTGGGTTGTCTTGTGGAATTTCCCATATCATGGATTTTGCTAATTGCAAACATGTTTTTTTATTCCTTGTATTTCCTGTAACTTGTTAAATCTAGAGATTTGATTTAAGTTCAATTTTCTTTGGCAAGAACATTTCAAGAGATGATGCTGTATACTTCATATTGTATTACATCATGAATCAAGTAATTGACTTTCTTTTTGTGTGGACAGGATTGACTTTCAGTTCAAGGTATGTTGTTAGCCTAATCCAGTCATCATCAAGTTTCCCAACAATGTTTCAGCTAATGCCATAGTTTTTAAACTGTAGCCCATGACCATGGGGATATCTCTGAAATTCTTCCAGGGAGTCGGCAAGGCCCCAAATACTTCAAATATTAATAGATATTATTTGCCTTTTCTCTTCATTTTCTCACAAGTGTACAGCAGAACTTTTCAGAGGCTTTGTGACATTTTTGTTCTAAATTTTTATCAGTTTTAATTTCTAATATGATATTCAGAGATATCACCCCCATAAAGAAAACCTCTCTGCAGTCCTCAGTAATTTCAAAAATGTGAAGCACAAAAAGTTGGAGAACAACAGAGCTAATGAATTTAGCAGTTAGTGCAGCCAGTGATGATTATTCCCTGAATTTATTATTTCATTAGGGGTTATGTATAGTAATATTAATATTTTTTAAAGATTTATTTATTTATTTTAGAGATAGAGTGAGAGACAGAGAGAGAGAGAGAGAGAGCAGCTGCATGCAAGTAGGGGGTAAGGCCAGAGGGAGAGAACCTTCAAGCAGACTCCCTGCTGAGCATGAGATCTCGACCTGAGTTAAAACCAAGAGTCTGATGCTCAACCGACTGGAGCCACCCAGGCTCCCCAATAGTAATATTATTAAAGTATAAATCTGATCTTGTCACCCTTCCACTTAAATAGCTTCTTATTATTCTTATCTTGGGTATTGTGTAATATCTAAAGAACATGATAGACTATCTTACTAAAGATAATGATGCTTTTGTGCTGAGGGAATTTTCCACTTCTGGATAAAAGGAAGAAGTTGATATTCCAGAATTTATCCAGAGAGCTATTTCTGGGGAACAGAGAAACTACAGAAAAGAGCATAAGAGAATGAAAAATTCAAAAAAGAGCATAAAAGAAATGTAGCACAATAAACAAAAGTCTTACGTGCATCCTAATGGTATTCCAGAAGGAGAGGAGAAAGAGTATGTGGCAGAAGAAACATTTAAAGAGAAAATGGCAAAGAAGTTACCAAAATTCTTTCAATTGCTCTCTTCTCCTCCCACCATCCCATCTCTTTTTTCTTGTTCCTTTCCCTGTGCTTTAGTTTGGATAATATATATTGATTTTTCTTCAAATTCACTAATCTTTTTTCCTATGTCCAACTTGCTGTTAGGTCTTTACAATGAATTCTTAATTTCAGTTATTGTATCTCTCAGTGTTAGAATATCTATTTGCTCTTTTTAATTTTTTTATTATTATTGTTTTTGGTGAGTTCTATGCCCATTGTGGGGCTTGAACTCATGACCCTGAAATCAAGAGCTGAATGCTCTACCAACTGAGCCAGCCAGTTGCCCCTATTTGCTCTTTTTAGAGATTAATTTTTATTATTTAAGTTCTATATATTTTCACCTGTTTTATGTATCTTTTCCTTTGTTTTCCTTAACACAGTTATAATACTAATTTAAAAGTCCTTGTCTGCCAATTCCAATATCTGGATCACTCTATGGGTCTGCTGCTTCTTTTTTTTTTTTTTTTTTTAAAGATTTTATTTATTTATTTGACAGAGAGAGACACAGTGATAGAGGGAACACAAGCAGGGGGAGTGGGAGAGGGAGAAGCAGGCTTCCCACAGAGCAAGGAGCCCGATGTGGGGCTCGATCCCAGGACCCTGGGATCATGACCTGAGCTGAAGGCAGATGCTTAACGACTGAGCCACGCAGGTGCCCCTCTATGGGTCTGCTTCTAATGGCTATATTTTCTCTTGATTACAAGTCACATTTTCTTTCATATTTGCATGTCTTGTACTTTTTTATTATATGTTGAACATTTTATATCCAAAAGCTTATGGGAACTGAAATACTATTTTGTCCTAAAGGGTGCATGTCTTTTCCACTGTCAGGAAGCTAGAATGAGAGACATTGCTTTGATCTGATCAGGCATTATGCTCTGTTGGATTTGGATTGCAAATTTACTTTGTTTGAGTTCACCTCAGGTTTCAAACATCTTGAGGGTGAGATTTGGAGTTCTCTGCTGTGTGTTTAAATACTTATGCCTCTAGCAGGACTTTGAGACTAGGCATTGTGAGACCAACCACATCTTACTTGGAAGCAGAACTGCTACAATTAACAAATTTATAATCTGTTCATGAAAGACAACTTGAAAAATAATCCCAAATAAAAAAAAGACAAATATTCAGTCAAAATGCTATCATTTTAATAAAGCAACATCATAATTTTATTTTATTTTTTTTAAGATTTTTTTTTTTTAATTTGACAGAGAGAGACAGCAAGAGAGGGAACACAAGCAGGGGGTGTGGGAGAGAGAGAAGCAGGCTCTCCTCTGAGCAGGGAGCCCGATGCGGGGCTTGTTCCCAGGACCCTGGGATCATGACCTGAGCCAAAGGCAGATGCTTAATGACTGAGCCACCCAGGCGCCCCAACATCATAATTTTAATGTACTTTCTTATAGAAGTTGTCCTGGGACTAGATGGCTTATAATTGTTTCATTATTTAATTGAAACTCTGAAATTAACTATATACTTTGATTGTGGGTGAAGCTATTCTCAAGAAGCATTTTCTGCCAGATCCTAAAGGAAGATAATATTCATAATGAGACTGCTTGTTTTAAAATTTTGTCCAAATTCCACTGGAAAGGAAGCATCTATACTTTTGCATTCTTGCAAGATGATTAGTGTGGTAATGTCAATCTGGTGTGGCTTCTTGAATTATTATTCTCATAATTCTCACTGGGACTTGTGTACTGTGCCTACACAGTTCTTTTAAATAAGTACTTTATTTTTTTAAATTTTTTTAAAGATTTTATTTATTTTTGAGAGAGTGAGAGAGAGAGAGTGCACAAGTGGGGAAGGGGAGGGGCAGAGGGAGAGCAGACTCCCTGCTGAGTGGGGAGCCTGATGCAGGACTCAACCCCAGAACCCTGGGATCATGACCTGAGCTGAAGGCAGATGCTTGACTGACTGAGCCACCCAGGTGCTCTTAAATAAGTCTTTTAAATTAATACCCCAAAATTTCTAATTCTGAAGGTATTAATTTTGGTTAATCTCTTAGGTAAGTATGTCTAAAGCTATCAGTAGTTTTTCTTAAGGGATAAGTAAGTCAGATATTTTCCAAACCTTTGAGTATCTAAGAATAAATTTGTTACTTTTCTACATGAAAGACAATTTAAACATAAATTCTAATGTCCCATCCTTTCCCCCTCAAAACTCTAATGATATTGCTTCATTAAGTAGTTGATATTTAATATAACAGAGGAGAAGTCTGATGTCAATGTTTTTTGTTTGTTTGTTTGTTTGTTTCTTCAAATATTGCATGTTGCGTCTCCATCTTTCACCCACCCACCAAATATCCACCCATGGTATACACAATCTCTTAACCCAATCCTCAACTCAAAGCACATAGGATTTTTCTTTACTTTGCCTATTACTCAAATATGCTACCAAAATATTTTTAAATATAGGTCTTTTTTGGGGGTGCTTGGGTGGTTCAGTTGGTTAAGCATCTGATTCTTGATATCAGCTCTGGTCTTGATCTCAGGGTCATGAGTTCAAGCCCCACACTGAGCTCTAAGCTGGGCATGGAGCCTACTTAAAAAAATAAAAATAAAATAAAACAAAATAATATATAAGTCTCTTTTTTATGATTTGAAATGTATTTCAGAAGGCTGAAGTGAAATACTGGCCATTACTCTCTGAGGGTCATTCTAGTCAGATGTGATTAAAAAAAAACAAAAACAAAACAAAAACTTGGCAAGTTCCAGATTGTCCTTGCTCTCTTCTACTTCACCTCCCCTTGTCTTCCTATCTGCCAAACTTGATGATGAGAAACAAACACTTGATTTGGACCCACAGTGGCAATAATGACATGGAAGAAATAGCTTTCCTTTTGCCGTCCCACTTAGGCAGCTATATATGATTGACTTTTCAGATTAATTAATTGGTGACTCCTCTGTTCCTCTAACTACCTCTCCTGAGTTGTTACTTCCCTGGCTCCTACTACAGGTATAGAAGGTTCAAATTCTATAATAAATCTCTTATTTCAGAAGACTCATTAGGGTCTTTGCTTCTCTTACCAAACTGTAGCTGATACTGTTATTGGTATTGGAAATTGGTCCAGGGGAACAGAAATATGATGATGGGACTTTAGAACTGATTCTCCGATCTACCTAAATTTAGAATTAATGACACTGTTGCCAGTAGTAAAATGGTAGCCTATCACATGAAGTGACAAAATAGTTGCTTAATTAATGCTTGCACCATTGCAAGCATTAATGCTTGACCTCATCACCAGCAATCAAGTGCCTATAAATATAGCTCTTGCCACAGATTATCTTAGAAGAAAAATAATATTGTTGGCTGCTTGCTTCTAGGTGCACTGTAGAACTTCAAGAAAAAAAAATGAGTTCAGAGCGTTAAATTTCTAGCTTTAGATCCAGGTAAGGAACCAGATGGCTCCTATGACTGCCCTAAAACAAACCTTCATCTCTTTTAGTTGCAGAGTAACAAGATTCCTGACCAAGCCCAAAGTCTTACCATGAGGATGGCTAAGCTACAATGCAAATTGAATTTATAATATAATATGGTCTCTTATAGTAATGTTAGGGTATTGATTGGGAAGTAGTGGGAGAATTTGGGGTGGAAACATAGGGAAGATTACAATGAGGCTAAGGACCCAAATTTTGCTAAGCACCTTCTGCATTAGAAAGACTTTTGTGTTTATTAGTCGTTTAGTCTAATTAAATTAGTCTTAATTAGTAAATTAGTTTTCTCTGTCTGAAGAACCAGTAATGACCTTCCCGAGTTGGTTACTTTATAGGGTCCAGTATCCAGGTATGGACTTGGAAGGTGCCTCTTCCAAGATAAAGGACAAGTTGCTCCATCTGATCCCACCTACCAGGAAGAAAGAGACACAGTGCCTATTGGGCCTCTTTGGATTTTAGAAGCAACATAAACTATAGTTGTATATACTACTCTGATCCATTTACTGGGTAACCCATAAGGTTACTGGTTTGGTGTGGATCCTGGAGGAATCTCAGCATCAGATGTAGGCTGCTGCACAATTTGCTCTGCCATTTGAGCCATATAACCCAGCTGATATGATTGTGCTTGTGCTATCTGTGGTAGATAAGGACACTGTCTTATTCTACAGGAGTCTTTGGCAGGCTCCTATAGGATTTTGAAGCAAAGCTACACCATCTTCTGCAGATAACTACTGTCCTTTGGGGAAAAGGTTTTTATCCTTTTATTGGCCCTAATACAGACTGGTGACTTGACCACAAGCCACCAAGTTACCATGTGACCCAAGCTGCCCATCATGAGCTGAGGGTTGTATGACTTATCAACCATAAAATAAAGTATGCACAACAGCACTCTATCATCAATCTAGATGGGCCTTGAGAACCTCCTATAGGAAAAAGTAAGTTATAGGAGTCCCAGCTCCATCTCCTGCTACACTGCCTCCTTTCTTTCAATTTATATCTATGAATGCATTGGGAATTCCTATAGCTAAACAAAAAATTGGGCCTGGTTTAAAGATGATTCTGAAGTATATGCTGACACCACCTGAAATTGAATTACTGCAGTACTGCAGTCCTACTCTGGGGTAAACTTGAAGAATGCTGATGAAGGAAAATTCTCTAATTGGGCAGAATTTCAAGTGGTGCATTTAGCTGTCTACTGTATGTAGACCAGAGTTCACCAGAAGTATGGATCTGTATCAATTCATGGGCAATTGCTGACATATGGCTGGATGGTCAGGGACAAAGAACAGATTGGTGACATGGCAGTCTGGGGTAGAGGTAGTGGATAGACCTCTCCAAATGAGCAGAGTGTAGAGATATTTGTGTATCATGTGAATATTATCAAAGAGGAACCTCACAAGTAAAAGTTATTCACAATAAGGTGGAAAAGATGACCCACTCTGTAGATATCAGGTATCATTTTTCCTCAGGTGTCCCTGTCCTTACCAAATGGGCTTTTGCTCAAAGTGATTGTGTAAGCCAGAACGGAGATTATGCATGGACTTAGCAACACGGATCTTCACTGACTAAAACCACCACAGTGAACCCAAGCTACAACAGCAGAGACCAAAAATAAACCCTTGATTTGGGACCATTCCCTGGAGGATAAGTCAACCTTGGTAGCAGGTTATTTACATTAGATCAGTTCCATCAAAGGGTACACTTCATTCTCACTGGAAGAGACTTCCACTGTTTTGTTTTGTTTTAAGATTTTATCTATTTATTTGTTAGGAGAGAGAGAGGGCACAAGCAGGGGAAGTAGTAGGCTGAGGGAGAAGCAGGCTCCCAGCTGAGCAAGGAGCCTGATGCAGGACTTGATCACAGGGCCCTGGGATCATGACCTGAGCTGAAGGCAGTTGCTTAACCAACTGAGCCACCCAGGTGTCCCGAGACTTTTACTTTGGAAGCATATTTACCTTTCCTGCCTGTGATGCTTCAGCCCAAACCACCATAGCCCATGGATTTACAGAATGCCTTACTCATAATATTCTAAAATTCTTTGGAATGTATTGTTTCCAACCAAAAAATTCATTTTACAGCAAATGAAGTGTGGTGATCTGCTCGTCTCATAAAATTCACTAGTCTTGGGCGCCTGGGTGGCTAAGTCGGTTAAGCGGCTGCCTTCGGCTCAGGTCATGATCCCAGGGTCCTGGGATCAAGTCCCACATCAGGCTCCCTGCTCAGCGGAGAGCCTGCTTCTCCCTCTCCCTCTGCCTGCCTCTCTGCCTACTTGTACTCTCTATCCCTCTATGTCAAATAAATAAATAAAATCTTAAAAAAAAAATTTTTTTTAATTTAAAAAAAATAAAAAAATTCACTGGTCTTACTATGTCCCTATCATCTAATATAACTATCCTCATGGAATGGTACAATGGCCTTTTGCTTTAAGCACTGTTATCTTTTAGAGCAATTAAAAATATTTTATTTTACTTTCATGTATTCCATTTCTGACATTCTTCATTTCTTTATTTTGATCTATGTTTCTGACCTATATAATGCTTTTTTCTCTCTGAAGAATGTTCTTTAACCTTTCTTCTAGTTTTACTGACAATGGATTCCTTTAGTTTTTATTTGTCTGAGAACATTTTTATTTCATCTTCATTTTTTTAGATTATTATTATTATTTTTTTAAAGTAATCTCCACACTTTATATGGGGCTCGAACTCACAACCCTGAGATCAAGAATCGTATGCTCCACTGACTGAGCCAGCCAGGCGCAGTCATCTTCATTTTTAAGGATACTTTTGCTGAGCATAGAATTATGGTTGATTTTTTCTTTAGATACCTTTAAGATTTTTGTTTGTCTTTGGTTTGCTGCTATTTGAATACGATATGCCTAAAAAGTGGGGTTTTGGTATTTATCCCACTTGGTGTTCTCTGAGCTCTATGGCTCTGTGACTTAGTGTTTGTTAGTAATTCTAGAAAAATTTTGGCTATTACTTATTCATATATTCTGCCCTGTTTTTTCTTCTCCTCTGGGATTCTAATTATGCATATATCAGACCATTTGATATTGTCTCACATCTCTTAGATAGTCTGTTCTGTTTTCCTTTTGTTTTTTTTTTCTTTTTGCATTTCATTTAGGTAATTTTTATTGACCTATCTTCAAGTTTATTGATTCTTTGCTTCCCTGTGTTGAGTTTACTAATGAGTTCATCTAAACATTGTCCATCTCCATTACTGTGTTTTTTATTTTGATCATATGGGTCTTCTTTTGCACTGCTCCCCAGGGAGAATCTGTCTCTTGTAGCTCTCCCAATCATATTGTATTATTATTTTATTTTATTTTATTTATTTTTAAAAAGATTTTATTTATTTATTTACCAGAGAGAGAGAGGGGGAGAGTACAAGCAGGGGGAGTGGCAGGCAGAGGGAGAAGCAGGCTCCGCGCTAAGCAAGGAGCCCGATGCGGGACTTGATCCCAGGACCCTGAGATCATGACCTGAGCTGAAGGCAGACGCTTAACCATGTGAGCCGCCCAAGCGCCCTGTACTATTATTCAAATCATTTTGGCATGAGGTGGTGGGTAAGGGAGGGGAGTATTCTGTGATGTTCAGATTAAGTAATACCTGTAAATAGCCACTGTAAACTTAGGTCTTGTGGTATGGACTTCATAAGTGTTTTTTTTTTTTTTTAAAGATTTTATTTATTTATTTGAGAGAGAATGAGATAGAGAGAGAGAGAGCATGAGAGGGGGTAGGGTCAGAGGGAGAAGCAGACTCCGTGCTGAGCAAGGAGCCCGATGCGGGACTCGATCCCGGGACTCCAGGATCATGACCTGAGCCGAAGGCAGTCGCTTAACCAACTGAGCCACCCAGGCGCCCTTCATAAGTGTTTTTGTCTCTCCTGAAGATGTAGTATGAGCCCTAGCATGTCCTCCTGCTCCTCCTCCAAGGATAGAGCATTCTTTCTGCCCTACAGTTTTTGGTACCTCTTCCACTGCAAATTAAATTCTATAGGAGAGATAGAAAAGATGGTTTTCAGCAGTGGCTGTTGTTCCCCTCTCACACCCAGCATGGTGAAGGAAACTTTCTCAGGATTCTACTCATTCTTCTTTGTGAAAGTCTGGTTGGATTCCAGAAGGAAAATCCTGCAAGAGTGTGCAATCTCCTGCATGTCTTTTGGTGTCAAATCCAAAAGATGATCTCTAAGACAGATGTCAAGAAGCTTACCACCTATGTTTTCTTCTAGTAATTTCATGGTTTCAGGTCTTTCATTCAAATCTTTTTATTTATTTATTTATTTATTTATTTATTTATTTATTTATTTGAGAGAGAGAGAGAATGAGAGAGAGCAAGCACATGAGAGGGGGGAGGGTCAGAGGGAGAAGCAGACTCCCCGCCGAGCAGGGAGCCCGATGCGGGACTCGATCCCGGGACTCCAGGATCATGACCTGAGCCGAAGGCAGTCGCTTAACCAACTGAGCCACCCAGGTGCCCTCATTCAAATCTTTAATCCGTTTTGAGTTAATTTTTGTGTGTGGTAGAAGATAGTTGTCCAATTTCATTTCTTTGCATATAGCTGGTTCAGATTTCCTGACACAATTTACTGAAGAGACTGTCCCTTCCTCATTGTATATTCCTGGTTCCTTTGTCATAAATTTATTGTCCACACATGTGTGGGTTTATTTCTGGGCTCTCTTGCTCCATTGATCTATGTGTTTGTTTTTATGCCAATACCACACTGTTTTGATTACTATAGCTTTGTAATATAATTTGAATTCAGGGAGCATGATGCCTCCAGTTTTGTTCTTCTTTCTTAAGATTGCTTTGGCTATTTGTGTTTTTTTGATGGTTCCATACAAATTTTAGGAATTTTGTTCTATTTCTGTGAAAAATGTCATTGGAATTTTGATAGGGAGTACATTAATCTATAGATTATTTCAGGTTGTCTGGACATTTTAATGATATCAAGTCTTCCAATCCATGGACATGGAATATTTTCCATTTATTCATATCTTCCTTAATTTTTTTCATCAATGTCTTACAGTTTTCAGTGTAAAATCTTTCACCCCCCTTGGTTAAATTTATTCCTAGGTATTTTATCCTTTTTGATGCAATTGTAAATGAGATTCTTTTTAAATTTCTCATTCTAATAGTTTGTTACTAGTGTATAGAAATGCAACATTTTTCTATATTGATTTTGTATCCTGCAACTTTATTGAATTCATTTATTCTAACAGTTCTTTGGAGGAGTCTTCAGGGTTTTCTATATATATAATATTATGTCATCTACAAATAGTAACAGTTTTATTTCCTTCCTGATTTGGATGACTTTATTTCTTTGTCTTACCTTATTGTTTTGGCTAGGACTTCCAATACTATGTTGAATAAAAGTGGCAAGAGTGGGCATCTTTGTCTTGTTCCTAATCTTAAAGGAGAAGCTTTCAGCTGTGCACTGTTGAGGATGATGTTAACTGTGGACTTGTCATAGATGGCCATTATTATGTTGAGATAAATTTCCTCTATACCTACTTTATTGAGAGTTTTTTTTTTATCATAAATGGATGTTGAATTCGTCAAATGCTTTTTCTGCATCTATTGAGATGATCATATGATTTTTGCCCATATTAATGTGGTATATCTCATTGATGGATTTACAGATATTGAACCATCCTTGCATCCTTGGAATAAATCCCATTTGATCATGGTGTGTGATCTTTTTAATGTATTGTTGAATTTGGTTTGCTAATATTTTGTTGAGGACTTTTGCAATCTTTGTTCATTAGGGTATTGGCCTGTTAATTTTCTTTTCTTGTGGTGTCTCTCTCTCTGGTTTTGTTATCAAGGTAATACTAGCCTTATAAAATGAGTTTGGTAAGTGTTCCCTCCCGGGGCGCCTGGGTGGCTCAGATGGTTAAGCATCTGCCTTCGGCTTGGGTCACAATCTCAGGGTCCTGGGATCAAGCCCCATGTTGTGCTCCCTGCTCAGTGGGGAGTCTGCTTCTCCCTCTGCCTCTCCTGCTCCCCCTGCTCATGCTCTCTCTGTCTCTCCCTCTCAAATGAATAAATAAAATCTTAAAAAAAAAATAAAAAAGAAAGTGTTCCCTCCTGTTTTTTGGAAGATTTTGATAATGATTGATATTAATTCATTTTTATTTATTTATTTATTTATTTATTTATTTTTTTAAGATTTTATTTATTTATTTGTCAGAGAGAGAGAGACAGAACACAAGCAGGGGGAGAGGCAGGCAGAGGGAGAAGCAGGCTCCCTGCTGAGCAAGGAGCCCGATGTGGGACTCGATCCCAGGACCCTGGGATCATGACCTGAGCCGAAGGCAGCCGCTTAACCAACTGAGCCACCCAGGCATCCCTATTTATTTATTTTCTAAAGATTTATTTATTTGAGAGAGAGAGCACGCATGTGAATGAGGGAAGGGACAGAGGGAGAGGGACAGAATCTCAAGCAGACTTCCTGCTGAGCGTGGAGCTTGATGCAGGGCTTGATCTCACGACCCTGAGATCATGACCTATGGTGAAATCAAGAGTTGAATGCTTAACTGACTGAGCCACCCAGGTACCCCTTAATTCATTTTTAAATGTTTGGCAGAATTAATGAATGAAGCTATCTTGTCCTGGGTTTTATTGTCAGATGGTTTTTGATTACTAATTCTCTTTACTAGTAATCAGTGTGTTCAGATTTTCTATTTCCTCATGCTTCATTCTTGATAGATTGTATATTTTTAGGAGTTTATCCATTTCTTCTAGGCTGTCCAACTTCTTGGTGTATAATTGTTCACAGTAGTGTCTTATGATCCTTTGTATTTCTGTGGTATCAGTTGTGACATCTCTTTCATTTCTGATATTATTTATTTATTTTCTTAGTGAGTCTAGATAAAGTTTTGTCAGTTCTGTTTATCTTCTGAAAACCAGCTCTCAGTTTCATTAATATTTTCTATTGTGTTTTCAATCTCTATTTCATTTATTTCCACTCCGATCTTTGCTATTTCCTTCCTTCTGTTAACTTTGGGCTTTGTTTATTCAACTCTTCTGAGTTCCTTGACGTGTAAAGTTAGGTTGTTTGAGATTTTTCTTGTTTCTTTTTTTTTAAATTTTATTTTAATTTATTGTTATGTTAGTCCCCATACAATACATCATTAGTTTTTGATGTAGTGTTCCATGATTCATTGTTTTCGTATAACACCCAGTGCTGGGGCGCCTGGGTGGCTCAGTCGTTCAGCATCTGCCTTCGGCTCAGGTCATGAGCCCAGCGTCCTGGGATTGAGCCCCACGTTGGGCTCCCTGCTCCGCGGGAAGCCTGCTTCTCCCTCTCCCACTCCCCCTGCTTGTGTTCCCTCTCTTGCTGTGACTCTCTCTGTCAAATAAATAAAATCTTTAAAAAATAAATAAATAAAAATAACACCCAGTTCTCCATGTAGTACGTGCCCTCCTTAATACCCATTACCAGGCTAACCCATCCCCCCACCCTCCTCCCCTCTAAAACCCTCAGTTTGTTTCTCGGAGTCCACAGTCTCTCATGGTTCATCTCCTCCTCCGATTTCCCCCCCTTCATTTTTCCCTTCCTTCTCCTAATGTCCTCCATGCTATTCCTTATGTTCCACAAATAAGTGAAACCATATGATAATTGACTTTCTCATCCTGTTTCTTGATGTAGACATTTATTGCTATGAACTTCCCTCATAGAACTGCTTTTGCTGCATCACATAAGTTTTGGTATGTTGTATTTCCATTTTTGTTTGTCTCAAGGTATTTTTTTCTCTTTTGATTTCATCTTTGACCCACTGGTTGTTCAGGATCGAAATAATTTTATTAAAATGAAATCATTTATAGTTCTAGAACTCGATGTAATTTAGTTGCTAATTTAAAAATTGAATATCATGTTTCATTTATCTTACATCAACATCTACACGTATGGTGTACAAATATAAAATTAATATGGATTATTTAATATTTCAAAGTTTTTCAGAAGCTAAGTACAAATGTTGAAAATACTGTAATAAGTTCTGAGTACCTACAGAACCACAAACTGGAACATGAAAAAAAGCAAGAAAATGGAGGCTTGACACTACTGGCAAATGATTGTTAAGGAAAAATCTATTGAAACTGTACTAACGGGAGGAAGGATCTGAAAAGTTAATTTTTAAAATTTATCTTGCTGCTCAAATCATTACATACTCTGAAGTTGTGTGTTTGTCTCAATCCACTGACCTCCATAGTATTCTGATAATTGCCTTTTGTTTTGAGGACATGGAACAAAAAATATGGAGAAGCATTCCCCTGAGGCCTTTGGGAATATTAACAGAGCAGATGTTTTAAGGTCACAGTTACCATTATGGTACTGCTGAGTGTCAGATTCTGAGCGACAAAGGCATCCGTCTGTTCTTGTAAGTCTGTGTGTGTATGTTTATGATATATAGGGGCCCACTAAAATATGGGGACCAGAAAAGAGGCCCCTCTTGTTGAGATATAATTATAGTACTGGTTCTACCCTTTTTATTGAGTGCCAGTTAAATATTTTCTAATAGAACCCATTTCATGCATTTAGATCACGTATGTACCTTGGAAAATGGTTTAGATACCCCTTCCCTTCTCTGATGACTTCCTGTATTAGTTTTCTATTGCCAAGTAACAAATTACCACAAATTTAGTAACTTAAAGAAATATGTACCTATTATCTTGGTTTCTGTGGGTCAGGATTTTCGGTATGACTTAGATGGATCTTCTGCTCATAGTCTCACAAGGCTTCCAAGCTCATTTAGTTTATTTATAGAATTTATTTCCTTATCGCTATATGATTGAGGGTCCTGGCTTTTTCCTGCCTGTTGGCTGAAGCCCACTCTCAGGCTACCAATTTAGTAAATTTCCATGTTGGTTTCTTCAACATAGTTGCTTACTGTGTCAAGCCAGCAAAGAGAAACTCTCTCCCCAGGGAAGGCCTAGCTCCTTTTCAAAGGGCTTTTTCTAGATTCAGTCAGGTCTTTCCAAGGTAATCTCCCTTTTGGTTGATTAACTTGAAATCAATTTATTTGAGACTTTAATTACATCTGCAAAATTCATTCACCTTTGCCATATTCTATTGCCTAGAAGTAAGTCATGGGTTCTGCCCATACTTAAGGGGAGAGGATTATACATGGTATGAACACAAAGAAGTGGAGATCATCCTAGAATCCTGTTTCCCACATTTCCTATTCCCAAAATTGCTTCCTGAGTTTTCCCAGGGTTGTCTACTTAAAACTTCAGTAAAGTTCTCTGCAAATTGGAGGACAATAATAAAAATTATCAGGTTAATTCATATTTTTTCTTAATGATAGTATAGCATGTGCAGATAGAAACCACTCAAGCTGGGGCATCTGGGTGGCTCAGTCATTAAGCATCTGCCTTCGGCTCAGGTCATGGTCCCAGGGTCCTGGGATTGAGTCCCACATTGGGCTCCCTGCTCGGCGGGAAGCCTGCTTCTCCCTCTCCCACTCCCACTGCTTGTGTTCCTTCTCTCACTGTATCTCTCTCTGTCAAATAAATAAATAAAATCTTTAACAAAAAGAAAAAAGAAAGAAACCGCTCAAGCTTGAGCTATGTCTGCACTTTTACCATTTTGACAAGTACTATTATTATTCTACTACTACTACCACTAGGATGATTACTATTAGCTGACCACTTATCAACATATTACTATATATTCAGTATTGTTTGAAATGTTTTATCAGAATTTAATCTTCATAAAAACCTCATCAAACAGAGGCTATTTTTTGTCATCCCCATTTCATATTTCTGGAACCATTTGTATAGAGAAGTTTAGAATGTGCAGCAGTAAAGAAGTAGCGACAAGATTCCAATTCAGGGGGCACCTGGGTGGCTCAGTCGTTAAGCATCTGCCTTCGGCTCAGGTCATGATCCCAGGGTCCTGGGATCGAGCCCCGCATCGGGCTCCCTGCTCGGCGGGAAGCCTGCTTCTCCCTCTCCCGTTCCCCCTGCTTGTGTTCCCTCTCTCACTGTGTCTCTCTCTGTCAAATAAATAAATAAAATCTTAAAAAAATAAAAAAGGATTCCAATTCAGGTAGTAAGCTTTCAAAGCCCATTTTTGTAATCACTACATTAGGTGGTCTCATTTTGTAGTACTTAGAAACTTCAATTTTACTCATTAGCTATTCCTTTTTCAAGTTTATGCTGTTTTTCAAAAGTTCTGTCTTCCTTGTTCAATTGCTGCTCAATAGCTACAAATGAAATTCATTTATGTTTATTATTTTAGGGTTTTGTTTTTTGGATTTTTTTTTTTTTTGAGAAGCTCTGTGGTTTACTAAAGCTTTTTTTTTTTTTCTAGAATTTTCAGTGTTTGTATAAATAAGGACAAAATGGTGGATAAAATCTAGAAATCCTTAGGTACTGATTGGCAAGTAGTTGCCCCACCTCTGAATACTCCTCCTACCATCCAGTCTGCCTAGGTCCCCAGCTGAAGAAGCCCTGGACCTCTTCACAATCCTATAACTAAAGGATTGACATCTGACAAAGTAGAAGGTCTTCAAGTCGGCTTCCACTCTGACTGGCCAGTGCCTAGTGCCATAGGGAATGAGAAACATTTTGCATTTCTGTTTTACCTGACTTGAATTCTCTTTCTTTTATATTATTCTGACAGCCACTTTAAGCTCTTCATTATGAGTCAGGTCAAGCCTCACACTTATTACAAGAAACAGGCAAGAAATTTTCCTATATTCTATGAGGAAGATTTAGGTCCTCTTGTTCTGTATTTCTTTTATATTTAGAGTATATCTTCATTGTAGTAATGATTTCTTTGTTTTTTTAAAAAGATTTTATGTATTTATTTGAGAGAGAGAGCACAACGAAAGAGAGGGCACATGAGCGGGGGGAAAGGGGGGTGGGAAGGCAGAGGGAGGGGAAGAAGAAGACTCTCCGCCGAGCAGGGAGCCCGATGTCGGGCTCGATCCCAGGACCCTGGGATCATGACCTGAGCTGAAGGCAGAAGTTTAACCACCTGAGCCACCCAGGTGCCCTGATAGTAATGATTTAATAATGTTCATCTGTATATATGTTTCTTTCCCCATTAGAGGGAGTGTCATTTCCTCTGGACATCTTTAGGGCCTAGAATAGTGTGTGAGTACATAATAAATACTGTACTTGTGGAATGAAACAAATAAATGATTGGTTAGGCCAACCAGCAGGTGGAATGGCTGAAGAGACTATAAAGGTGTGGTTGAGTATATTTGGGGAGATTCAAATACAATAAAGCTGTCTAGTTAGAGTCTTAGGGAGGCACGTCTAGAATATGAGCATATCTATGAAAATTGACTAACTGGTGAGTTAATGCTGAATTATTTTTCCCTTTGGCATTAGTCTAAACAATTGAGAGTGAACTATTATAAACATGATTCTTTTTTATTTGTTTATAGAAAACATACAAAGTGAAACCTGATGGGCTCTATTATTCCAATCCCATTTGTCTTATTATTATAGAGTGAAGCTTTTAATATCTATATTAATATTTATAATTTGAGTATATATATAACTGAGCACCTATGTACTAAATAAATTATAATATATAATGTTATCATTGAGCCTGTATTTATAATTCTTTTGAACAATCATGTACAATGTTCTGTGCAAAGTACTTTACAAAGCTTAGCAATAAAGCAATGCAAATCTGTGTTATTTCCTGACTTATTACCTTTCAAGTGATCCCTCATTGTTCTACAATGAAGTTCAGTTTTTAGGCAAAAAATCTTTTAAATCAGTTCTCATTTTAGAGTTCACCTTTTCTAGGAAGGCATTACTGATTCTCCAACTCTGGATTAGGTGATTCTCCTAAAGCCACCCAGTGTTTCAACTAAGTTGAAAGACCCAAATTCTAAAAATAAGTATTAATCACCCTCCACTAATTTCTTATTACTTACACAAATGTCCTGTTTACTTTTATTTCCTCTAGTATAGATTTCTTGAGGACGGGTGCCTAATATAGTTCTAGAACAGTGATTGCTAAATAAAAACTGAATGAATGAAGGGAAAATTACATTAAAAAACAAGATAACCAAACCTTATCTGCTCTTCTTGCTTTGCAAAACACCTTTACATTTATCCTGTCATTTTGTTCTCTTAACCGATTTGAATCATAGGCATTATCACCATTTTAGAGATGAGAAAATTGTGTCAACACACCTGTTCAAGAAACAGGCAAGAAGGCAGGAGTACTTGGACGTGAGTCCAGATCTCCCAACAAACTGAGTAGCACCTTCTCCACTACATCTCATGGCCTTCATTAAGGACTGGCTCCTAATATAAAATTGCATATAAGGGATATAACTTCCGGTGGAAGGGTATGATTGGAAGTGCTAGCTCTGGCACAAAACTGAAAGAAAAGATGTGTTTTCGCCATTCTCTCATTACTTACAGTTTAAAATATACTTTGTGAATTTTTAATATAAATGATGAACAAATACACTTCAGCCTTTTCCGAAAAGCTTTCTCTCAGCTCTCTCACCTACCTATTTCCTTCCTTCTTTCCTAAAGCTCATAGAGGGCGCTAACAAAGTGCTACTCACTGGTTGAGCGAAGCTCCACTCAAAACACACCTCACACTGCAACTGAAAGGCGCAGCGCCACCACCTCAGACTTCCTTCTCCTTTCCAAGGCAGGAGGCGTGGTCAATTTCCCTCATTCAAATAAAAAACCAGGAGATTTGCATGGGGAACGGCTGAGCCGAGAGCCTATTGGCTGTTAGTACCATGGGCGTGGCCAATATTACGACCATGTAGCCACGCCCACATCAATTTGCATAACGGCCCGGCGCGTGCAAGGGAGAAGCGGGTTTGTTTTTGAATCTGCGGAGGCGGCGGCGGCAGCGGCGGCGCGGCGACTGAAGCGCGCGATACTGAAGCGGCCGCGTTGAGGACGGTTGCGCGGAACGGCTCTGTAGGAAGGAACTTGGTTCCCCCTCCCTCATCTCCCGCCCCGAAAGGTATATGTGACTCCTAGGGGCTGTTATAACCACATTTTCTTAAATTACTATTGTATTTATGAAGAGTCAAGACCGCATTATGGCGGCTGCGGGAGTTGTGTGTGCGCCTGCGCGGTTGCGGAGCTGCGGGCGGGCGCTGCATGGGAGCACGTGATCTTGCGGGGTCGGGCTCTAGCTGCAGTTGTGCAGCTGGCGGGGCGGTGGCTGCGCAAGCGCAATATTCATTTTCAAGATCTAATGTTCTTGTTGGACGCCATTTGGGTTCTAGATTTAATTTTCCTCATTCTTGAGGAGTTTCATTTTCATATCCTCAAATTCCCACATTTTTCAAGGAAAACGTTTCTCTTGTGTTTTACTCTTATACCGACCTCAAACTCTTTTTATATTTTTCTGATTCTCTGAGAAGCTGTGAACTTAATTTTCTGTAAAGATGATTGTCACTTGTGGTTCTCGATTATAATTTCACTTTTAGGGTATTGCTGGTTTCAAGTTTATATTTAGGGAGATAAAGATCAGCACCTAGTGGTGGTCTCAGGGGAAGTACATTTAATTGAACTGTATATTTGCAAATACATTTTTGACCCTATTTTTACCAGTTCTCTTATCAGGGAATGTTTACAAAACAGAAACAATTTGAGTTTTGGAAATATGAGGGGGAAAGGGTATTGGAAAAATCAAATCTCAATCTAAGTTAACGAAGTCTTAATTTTATCAGTTTGTGTGCTTCTGATACTACTTGCATTTGAGTTTTAGATTTTTTCAGTCTCTGAGCTCTTGGCCATAACTGCTTCAGTTTGGACATTTTTGTTACTCTGACTTTTAAAATTAAGTCTTTTTTTTTTTAGCATTTTATTTGTTATGTGAAATAAAATTTGGTTGGTAAACTTTTCTTATAAAGGATTCTGCAAAGAACTAACTAAACTGAGGCCTTTATGAAGAATTAAAAAGTTAACCATCAATGAAAAAAAATCAGTTGATTCTTTAAAAAAATGCCCCATATACGTGTGTATGAGATACAGTTTTGTTTGATTTCTTAGTGTTCCTAGTTTTCATTTCTTAAAGAAGGTAGTTGTAAGTATGCTACTGATTTATTTTAGTTTACAATGGTTGTGTCACTATATTTAAATCTTATATAACACCCCTGGAATAAGTGTTACACAATTTGATACAATTCTCTTGTGCAAATTATTTCTTACTGGACTAAAAACTTGTAACTGGTTTTCATAAACTTCACCTGTGGTTTGTGTGTACAGTAATTGGTTTCTTGGTTGGTTATATAACACTAAGTTTAAATCAGTCATCTGCCAAATGAAGAAGTGGCTAGTACTTTATAATGGTTGGTTAGGGACGTTTTTCTTGCCCAAAGCAAGTACTGTTAGTATTAAGTAGATGTTATTGAAAGGAAGAGTTTTGGTTGGTGGATTTTTTAAAAATGACGTCACATATGAGATAGAATGGAGTGATAGGAAAGAGAATTCTTTTTTCTCAACAGAAAATTAGCCGTTCATATAATTCCTGGGCCTCTGGACTCTTATACACAGAAATATATTTAGAGGGCAGTTGTGTAATCTCTTCCCTTTTTATACTTCTGGGGTGGATTACCCAGCACACCCTTCCCCCACTTCCTGGGTCATTATTTCAGATGTTTAGAGTTGAAAATATGTTGTATTGTCTATAGCTCTATTTTTGTGTATTTATATACACATACATATTTAAGTTAAGAAAAGAACTTTGATCTTAGGGCATGGTACACTTTGCACTTCCAGAAAAGTGAAATATTTTGGTTTGTATATTTAAGCTTATGTTTTCATTTGAATGTACAAATGATTGCCTCTTAGGTTAATGCTGAAGATTGTAGTACTTGAAAACACTGAGGAACGTAATGTATAATGTAAATATTTCTTAGTAAGATAATTTTACTGTTTGTTAGAAAGGCAAATACACTTCTATAAACTTGGAAAACCAAGACCAACGAATTGTCTGACTGTCCACTATTTGTTTATTATTGTTCTTTCAATAATAAGGGTGTTTTGAAATTTTAGTTTGGTAGTTATGATACCACAAAATTTTGGCACATATGCAACATATATAACATTAAGACTAGATTACTTATGGAACAAATACTAAGTTACTGGGGTCATTTAAAACCTTTTTAGTTTTGTAGATTTTAAATATCACAAAATGTATTTTATTTTTATTTTTATTTTTTTTAAAGATTTTATTTATTTATTCATGAGAGACAGAGAGAGAGAGGGAAGCAGAGGGAGAAGCAGGCTCCCAAGGAGCAGGGAGCCCGATGCGGGACTCGATCCCAGGACCCTGGGATCATGACCTGAGCCGAAGGCAGACGCTTAACCGTCTGAGCCACCCAGGCGCCCACAAAATGTATTTTAGACAAAAGGTTTGTTTAAGCCATAAACCATTAAAATTGTCTTTTTTTCTTTAAATTATGATCTGAATATATGATACATATATTTAAATACTTTTTTTTTTTTTTACTTATTATAGCACATTTGGAAAGTATTGAAAATTAGCAACATTTAGAAATAAACACTCTAAATGTTTTGGTGATTTTTTTTTTTCCATGGTTGATCAATCAGTAAATATGGATTGCTCAATAAATATTGATCAGTTAATTTTTCATTTGAACCATAATTTCATTCCTATTCTTTTAATTCAGTGTCATATATGGACATTTTCCCATTTCCTTATTCTTTTAAAAATACTTTGATTTTTTTTAATATATAATATTCTTTTGAAAATGTTTAATGGCTACATAATACTGTGTTTTGAAAATATCCTAAATCATGAAATATTTTTCGAATGTTTTTAAGTGGTTACATAATATTGTTATCTCTAATAAGAATGTACTGTGACTTACTAAACATTTTTTTTTTTTTTAAGATTTTATTTTTTATTTTTTTGACAGAGAGAGACATAGCGAGAGCAGGAACACAAGCAGGGGGAGTGGGTGAGGGAGAAGCAGGCTTCCGGCAGAGCAGGGAGCCCGATGTGGGACTCGATCCCAGGACCCTGGGATCATGACCTGAGCCGAAGGCAGACGCTTAACGACTGAGCCACCCAGGCGCCCTAAACATTTCTTTTATTGACCATTTGTTTGTTGTCTTTTTCTCTGTTATAAATAATGCTACAGTGAACATCCTTGCGCATGAGTCATGAACTGCGTCTCATAATATTTCTTTGAAATTACTGCTTCAAAGGGCTTTTAAAGTAATTTACACAATTAATAAAAACTTAGTTTTTTTGAAAAGCATTTTCCATACCACCATCAATTTGGTGGCTGAAAAATAGTAGCTCATTAGTTGTTTTTCTTTTTTTCTGATAACTAGTGAAGTTGAACTTTTTAATGTTTATAAATGCAGTTTTCTCATTTTTGTGAATTAGCTGTTTGAGGCTTTTTAATGTATTTTTCTATGGTGGATGTTAATGTTTTTCCTATTGGTAACAGCTATTTATCTAGCCCTTTGCTATTCATATTTTTGGCAGGTTTTTTTTGTTTGTTTTTATTACTATTAAAATTGCTTACGGTTTTATATATTCAGAAGTTTTCCATTTTTATGTAGTCTAACGTACTGCTTTTTTTTTTCTTATTTGTGAGTTCTTCCAGGACTTCTTTGCCTAGAAAATATGACCTGTTGTGGGATGAACTAAATATTCACCTATTTTGCTTATTTTTTCTACATATTGTAATGATCTTAAAAAATATGGTTTTAATCTGTATGGTGTTTATTTTGCCTTATTGTATGAAGATGGGTTGCTAGTTTCCAGTTTTTCCAAATACCTAGTTTTCTTAGAATTTTATTTTGGTGATCTCTTTTCTTACTGCTTTGAGTTGCTAATTTTGGTCATAAGTTACTAGGTTTGAGCTATAGTTCTGCTTCATTTACTAGGGATATTTAAATTGGAGTCCATTGGCCTCAGGAGTTCCTATAGATAGGCTTTAAGAGGAATCCTTGATCGTTCCATGGATTCCTTGATGTATACAACTTTATGTGAGTGTGCATATGTGCATTTTTCTGGGGAAAGAGTTACAGTGTTCATCAGCTTTTGACAGGAATCATGTAATATAAAATCTAAAAGCAGGTTAACAAGCACTGGGCCTTATTCATATAGCAGTACTGTATTGTTTCATTTGCTCTAGTGCTGTAGACTATATAAATATGTGGAGGGGCAATACTCATAATTCCTTTTCAATTTTCTTAGCTAGTCTTCCCTGATTTTGCAGATGAACTTTAGATTCATTTGGTTAAATTTTTAAAAAGCCAGTTATTTGAAGTTTTGTTTAGAATTGCATTAAACCTAGATTGGGGTGAGTTTACATCTTTATACTGTTCGTTTTTTTTACTCATGAATAGAATACACTTCCTGCAGATTCCACAAAATCTCCTTTTTTAAAGAACACTGGGAAAATTTGTGGTATCTGTTACTTTTCATTAAGGTGTTATTTTACTTGTTACCTAGTGCTGATATAATGTTAATAGGGATAAATTGTTAGAGGATATAGGACTGCATTTCTATTTTTAATCTGCCTTAGGACGTGGTGATATGAAAATAGTGCAAGTATGAAGTTAGAAGTGGGAAAATAGGTTGGCAAGTTAAAGAGTTCTACAACATTTGAAACCAAAATTTTTCTTTAACATAGCCTTTTTTTTTTTTTTTTTTTAAATAGAGGAATGTTGAAAAATTATTCATTTTTCTGGCCAGGATGGAGCCTAATCACATCTTTATTTTTAGTCTCTTTGGTAACTGTAAGTTATTCTCTCATAAGGATGTTTTCCTAATTACTAGTATAAATTTATTGTCCACTAAATCTGTTCTTTGTGCTGATGGGTTTCATGAAAATAAATCTAGGAAATAGGCAGAAATCAATTGTTAAGATATTATTGGCTCTTATCAAACTTTTTAAATGAAAAATTCCCATATTTGGGTCTTTTCCAAGCAAAACCATTTACAGAAATTTGCATATTTTATTTTTTTTATGAGACCTTTGCTCTTACTTGAAAACTTTTTCTAGTTCTGACAAAGTATGATACTTGGTTTTTTAGACTATAATAGGTGAGGAAGAGCAAAATAGTAACAGGAGAAATGCTACTAGAGAAACATATGGATAGGAGCAAGAAGTGCTGGCTAGCATCTTGATAGTGAAGAGGGGTCAGGTTTCAGGTGTTAGAAGCAAAAATTTAAAAACTTTTTTTTTTTTTTAAAGATTTTATTTATTTATTTGACAGAGACACAGCGAGAGAGGGAACACAAGCAGGGGGAGTGGGAGAGGGAGAAGCAGGCTTCCCGTGGAGCAGGGAGCCCGATGCGGGGCTCGATCCCAGGACCCTGGGATCATGACCTGAGCCGAAGGCAGACGCTTAACAACTGAGCCACCCAGGCGCCCCTAAAAGCTTAGTTTTGAGGTCATTTAGTTTGGGAATTAGTATTCCGAGAGCTGAATCAGTCTTTGTAACATATTCATTATGGTAATTGATGATCTTATTAAGGATTTTGGGTCATAGAGAATGTTTAAGAAGGCAAAGAACTGTATGATTTAGTTTCGAAAGGCTTCTATTGTAATTTTTAAGATTCATACATGGGCATATGTACTTTCTCAAGAGAGTCGCATGTGGGGTCTATTATGGGTAAAAATTAGGTGATGTTTTAACATACTGTAAATGGTAGAGTACAAAAAATCATCAAGTAGCTCTGGGAAGCCATAGTCCCTGTAAGTTCCCTAGGGTATCTAGAAATTACCCATTCATTAGTGGAGCTTCTCTTGAAATTCTTGCCCATTTGACCTCATTATGTTCTTTACAGAGTACAAAACTTTAAAAGTGATTTTGCAGTGTTCTTTCTCAGATTGTCTTGAAATCTAAAGAGTAAGTCAGTGGTTTATCCAGTCATTTTGGCTTGTTTAAAACAGAAATGTGAATTCCAAAAAATTAAACTTTGTTTATATATCCTTCAAGTTAAATGGTAGAAACCCATTTTGTATTGGAAATAGAGAGTATGAGTGCTGCGCAGCATTTTCATTTTTTTAATGCCTGCAAAATGAGAAGGCCAGGGCACCAGTGCTTGTTTGTACAATGTGAATGTCTTCAGTTTTGAATTTTGATCATTTGCATTTTTGAGTCTTTAAGAGAATGACTCAGGCATCTCCTTGGCCTCTTTCCAAAAAATGTGATAGGCCTAAGGGTACCGTTGACAGTGCTTTTCTCAGAGACTTTCTAATTGGACCTATGTAAATATGAAAGTCTGAGAAATGAAGATGACTTATTAACTTTATCATGAAAAATATTCATTTACTCATGTCTGTAGTTTTTCATTGCTCAGAAGATTATAAAAATATTTTGTCACTTTGTATCTAAATAACTAGGAATAACTAGCTGTATACCCTTTAATTTGGGAGGGAGGGCCCCTTTGTATGATGTGAGGTTGTATTGTCATAATGTCTTACTGTACAGTTCTTTGTCCCTTTCTTTGTTGTTTGTATAGCCCTGTGCTCTTTGGGGAATTATTGTCTTGGTGGGTGGGTACCTAGGAATTATGTGTCCAGTACTTTATGGCACTTTTACATTCTAATGAGAATTTGACTCGAATGTTAGAGTAGTGATTCTCCGAACTGACAGAGCCATTAAAGGATTTCTCCTTGAGTCAGTAATTGTCAAAGATAATGCCGTCCAGTTTGTAAAAAGGTAAACCTAGAAGGTGAGAATAGAATCTGCCATTTTGAGAGCCAGGAGAAAGTTTGGTGAAACAGTGAATGATGTGACTGCTTCGCTCATTCTCAACTAAGGCTTTGGAGTTTAGTAGGAATGTATCTGCCCTATTACCCTTATTAGATTAAGTGATTTAAAGGGAAGAAGTAGTGAAAAATACGGAAGAGGAAAGAGAATATCTTTGAAATTTTCTCTTATTTCCTATTAGGTGTTAAATGTCAGGAGCTAATTGGATTAGAATAAAGGCTGAACTGCTCTGTGAGACTGTTACCATGGTTTAAGGATGATAAATGTTTATTTCTTTCCTGTAACAATACAGAAAAAGACTGTTTAGGGTTTAAGGTGGCTTTGACTTAACATATGGTTCCAGGTTGAACATGGCTACTCCCCAGTTTAACCAACCAGGGACAAGAGAGAAAGGGCAATGGGAGTATACACCTCATTCTTTTGAGAACATGATCTGGAAATGGCACGTATCACTTTGACTCATGTTTTATGGGTGAGAACTTAGTCATTGGAACATACTTAGTTGGGAAAGGAAGGCTTGGGTTAATGTAGTATCTAGGTGGGCAACCATGTGCTCACCTAAGGAATTTTATAAACCAAAAGAAATGGGTGTTAGGGAACAACTAGCCCTTTCTGCTATAAAAGTAAGCTGGAGAAGTAGTCTCTCAAAGTAATTCATAATTTGATATTGAAAACTAGTTTTTTGTTTTAAGAGTTATAGTTAAAATTCTATGTCTTCCTTGGTTTCTTCTTCTTCTTTTTTTTTTTTGAGAGAGAGAGAACAGGGGAGAGGCAGAGGGCAAGGGAGAGCAAGAATCCTAAGCAGGCTCCCTGCCCAGTGTGGAGTCCAGTGTGGGGCCTGATCTCATGACACTGAGATCATGACCTGAGCTAAAATCAAGAGTCAGACGCTTAACTGACTGAGCCACCCATGCACCCCTCTATATCTTCCTTTGAAGTGGAATTTTGAGAGCTTTGTATTCATGATTTGTGGTTGAGATTCTAGTTATTATACTTACCTTATTTGGTGGAATACTTCCCCTTTCTGCGTGACTTTGCAAACATATTAAAGTCATGTTTAGCTTTGCAAGATTGGAATTTTAATTTAATATTAAAATTTCACTGTAATATTTTTGTTATTTATTCAGTTTAATGTTTTTAAACTTTGCCAGTTAACTTGCTTATTTTAAAAGGATGAAAGATTGTGGGTAAGGACTGTGGGTAATGACAATTGTGAATGACAGTTGTTTGAACTACTTGTTTTAATCTCAAAGTTGAGTTTATATTTAAAATTTTTTTTTTATTTTTAAGTAATTTCTGCACCCAACTTGGGGCTCAAACTCATGACCCAGAGATCAAGAGTTGCATTCTCCACTGACTGAGCCAGCCAGGTGCCCTGAAGTTATGTTTTTATCATCTTTCCAGATCCTATTTTTTTTGTAACTATATATGTGAAATATACATATTGAAGATAGAAAATGTGATTTTTGAGGACCTTGTAATGTACACAGGTAAAAAGATCGTGGTTGTAAATTCTTTGCATATAGGTAAAACTTACTTGATTAATAAGTAATTAAAAGCAGCTTTCTATATAAGTAAAGAAATAGTATTCATGTAAGGCACAGAAAATGAAACTGTAATAGGGGGAGATCAAGGAAATCTTAGGGGAATTGTATTTTAAGGGATGAATTAGAAGGATATTCTCAGGAAAGGAAATAAATAGGGTGTTCAGAGTATCAGAAATGAGAAAGAAGGTAGTGTGTTTGGAGAACTCTGAATAGCTCCCTGGTATACGACAGACATAAGAGCCTTGATTTTTGTAAGAGTCAGTGCTGCCATGGTGCCTACATAATATAACTAATAAAGGATGTTGTTATTCTTAGCTGGAAGTTATCTAATTTTTTTTTTTTTAACACTCTGCTTTACTTCCTGTCTCACTTAAAGGCATTTATTCCTTTCTATTTCTATGTTTATAATTGTGTAGTGCTTCATAAGCTTTCTGAAGTTAGGAATTATATCTTATTGATGTGTCTGGCAAATGTCACATTTTAAAGAAAAACCCCATCTAATTTGGAATGATAAGGCCACTATTAAAAGTATAAGATTGCTTTCCACATTGCCTTCCTTAATATTCAATAAATATTTGCTTATTGAAAGACTAGAACCCTTTTGTTTTGGGTGGAGGTGCAAGAAAGGGAAGTAAGATATGTTAGTTGCTTTTTTTCATTTAACTCATGATTATCCACAGATGTCAGACTTTTTTTTCTAAGTAATTAAATACATAATTTACTTAAGCACCCACTGGATAAATTGTCAAAAGATTTTACAGGCACTTCGCATATGAAAATTACAAATTGTAAGTCAAGTTTTAGGAAAAAACTCTTCCATTCATTCATTAAAAAATAGAAGAAAACAAGGAAACACCATTGCTGATTACCTATTATTAAGTTTCTGAGATATAACTCTGTGGGACATAATGTATGCAACTTAATAAGGTTTTGATGAAAAGATGGAATGACATAATTATTTTCTGTTTTAAGTTTGTGTAATTCTTTCCTTTCCCACCAAACTTAAGTGATTTAAAAGTTGGAAGATAGCAAAAATGAAGAAAGAAAAACGCAGAGAATTTTCCTGAAATCAGTAATATGGTGACCTGGAAAGAACAGTAATTTTATATTGGGATCAGGGCATTTAGAATCTCCCAGTTGTATTAATATAAAATGGTGGTACCACCTACCTGGTAGGGTGGTTGTGAGGGTTAAATGAAATTAGATATAAAAAATGGTTAGCAATTTTTCTTGGCACATTTTTCTTCTCTGTCTTCAGTCAATTGATGAATCAATTAGTCAGGCATGAATATTTAAGAGGCAGCTAGGTGCAGCTATAGAGAGCCCTTTAATGCAGGAGATTTATAGAAGATGACAATTCTTGATTACTGGAGCTAGAATTAAAAAGTTTAAAAAGTAATTTAGAAAAGTAGTTTTATGATACCACTCACTAGTAGGGCAAAATAAGCATTTAAAGAAGTAGTGTATCTGCAAAGGTTGAAGGAGTCTAGATTTAGGACTGTTTTATTTTAGAAGGTGTTTAACAAAAGCCCTGTGAAGTTACTAAATTTACTAAGTTTACAGTAAGCTTCTTCATGGTAAAGAAGCAGCCATTTTCTCACATTAATTATTTATCTTCAAAGTTTGTCAGTTTTTTTCAGATAATCATTATTGCCAAATTTAGAGATGAAATCATTTATTCTGGGGATTAGATCCACATATGCTTCCCCCCCCCCCCCCCGTGTGCAAAGTGCTCCCTCCCCCTTTATTTACTTTAGTATGGAACTTGGTGGACATGCTCACTCAAAGTTGAGGCAAAACAAAGTGTCAGTTTTCTTCCATAACCATTCCTGTGGCCAAGCTCCTGCCGCTTAAGACACAAATTTGACTGCATAAGTTTGTTTAATGATCTTATTCTTTATTTTTTTTTTGATACTTTATTTACACAGGTCTAAAGAGAAGTTGTTTAATACCGAAAGACTTCCTTATTGTCTTGTTAGCAAAACTACATACGTTTGACAAGAGGTTTAAGAGTTAACTTCTGTCTAGACGTTTTGTAAAGTGTAATAATTTATTTATCTGCTTGATTACAAGATCAGGAACCAAGAGCCGCTAATTCATCTCAGTGAGTTTTCATCTGCAGTACTTAAAACTAGGGTCTTATGGTTCTGAGATTTCCATATTTGTCAATATCATTGTCAGTTGGGAAGTGATATTCTTTATTCCTATTAAACCTGGGAATCTATAAATTAAAGAAGACCTACTAAATTAGGTTCTGGGAGGACTTACTAGGCATCATTTCTACATTTGAAATGCAGTCATTTCTACATTTGAGGAGCAGTCCTTTTTCCCTGTCATACCTTATTATAAGCTTTTTCTTTTTAAATGTCACATTTCTCTTGTAGTCATGGTTACCAATTTGATTTATCCAGTTTTATCCTGATAGGAAGGAAAACATTCTTATTGGAACTATGTAAAAAAGTAAAAAGATTCAGTTTGGATAAGGCCAATCAATATATTCAGTATTTTTCTATAGAATTGCTCTTTAATTGTTCTGGTGGCTTCTTATAACCCATATTAAGATCTTTCACAAGTTAGTTTTTCCCCTGGAATTCTGAGGATATTGGATCAAGATATTATTTAAATTATTATTCATACAAAGTACATTTTAAATTGAAGGTTAAAGATAGATTAAGAAGAGTTTTCCCTATATAACCATTAAAAATATTACCCATAGTTAAATCAGTTCATTTAGTCCTAGGTAATTATTGTTTTACTCAGTTAGGGTTAAGTAATCTACTTACACAAAGTTGTCTGCACTGGACCAACAGAATCATAGAAATCCCGACCCATTCTCTTGGTATAGTTATGACAGATGTTGATTCATGAAGGTAATGTCAACTTTATACCAGGAGGCCTGTATCCTGGAGTCTCTTCTACATAATAGTGATAGTTAAGATGATTTGGTATGGTCCTTTACCTAAGGATCTTTTGATGTTTATTTAGTAGACAAACCTCCCTCAGGTACAGTGGCAGCAAGGATCTTGACTCATTTTTGTTTGAGTTTCATTGCTACAGTTGGCCTAGTTGCCCTCTACATGTGGACACTGCTGTGATCAGAATTATATTTACCATGTAGGGAATTCCTTTATTCTTTGTGTAGCACCTTTGTTTTCCATGTATCATGTCTTCTTATTGGTTTATTCTGTCATTAGGGGAAGGAGACCCTATTGTCTAGTAACTTTTTGAGAAGGAGTAAATGGGAAGTATAGTCTTTGAAACCAGGAGTGTGTGAACATTGTCACTATATTTTTAGATACTTGATTGATAATTTGGCTAGGTATAGAAATCTAGGTTGGAAAATATTTTTCTTCAGAATTTTAAAGGCACTGTTTCATTATCTTTTTGCTTCTTTTATTGCTGAGAAATCTGAAGCCATTCTTATTTCTGATTTTCCCCTCACTGGAAGTGTTAATCTGTTAATAGTCTTTAGTGTTTTGCAGTTTCACTGTAATTCTTTGATGTGGATCTGTTTATCATTGTTTGCTGGCATTCATCAGGCCCTTTCAGTTTGCCAACTCTTGTTTTTCAGTCTTGGAACTTTTTCTTAAATGATTTCATTGGTGATACCTTTCTTCTGCCATTCTGTCATTCCAATGTGAATTATTGGAAGGGTACTCCACTTTTCTTAGATTTTATTTCCCTCTTACTTACAACTTTGTATTTTTGTTCAGTTAGATTTCTTCAACTTTATCATCCAGTTCTTCTACTGAGTTCTTCATTTTTTCTATCATGTTCATCATTTCTACTTTTTGGTCCTTGCCTGTAGTATTCTACTTTTTTTTTTTTTTTAAAGTAAACTCTATGCCCAATGTGGGTCTAGAACTCATGACCCTGAGATCAGGTTTCATCCTTTGCTGATTGAGCCAGCCAGGTGCTGCTAATATTCTATTCTTTTTTTAAAGATTTTATTTATTTATTTGACAGAGAGAGAGAGACCGCGAGAGAGGGAACACAAGCAGGGGGAGTGGGAGAGGGAGAAGTAGGCTTCCTGCAGAGCAGGGAGCCCGATGCAAGGCTCGATCCCAGGACCCTGGGATCATGACCTGAGCCGAAGGCAGATGCTTAACGACTGAGCCACCCAGGCGCCCCAACTAATATTCTATTCTTGACACATGACTGCAACATCTTTTCTTATCTGTGGATATTAATTTTTTTGAAGTTTTTTTTTTTTGCATAGTTTTTGTGTTTTTTTGTTTTTGTTTTGGCTTGTTTTTGGTGTCTATTTTCCATGTTAGACTTTAATCAGGTGCCTTTTTCTTCCTTGCCTGACTATATTATATGTTGTGGAAGATTGAAAAGTTGATTAGAGGGGCACCTGACTCTTGATTTCAGCTCAGGTCATGATCTCAAGGTCATGAGATTGAGCCCCATATGGGGGTCTGTGCTGGGTGTGGGGCCTGCTTAAGATTCTTTCCCTCTCCCCCTGCCCCCAGAACACCCTCACCCCCCCAGCTTGTGTACATTCTCTCTCTCTTAAAAAAATTTTTTTAAAAAAGTTGATTAGAGGGATGCCTGGGTGGCTCATTTGGTTAAGCATCTGCCTTCAGCTCAGGTCATGATCCTGCGATCAAGTCCTGCATTGGGCTTCTTGCTCAGTGGGGAGCCTGCTTCTCCCTCTGCCTGCCTCTCCCCCTGCTTGTGCATGTGTGTGAGCGTGCTCTCTCTGACAAATAAATAAAATCTTTTAAAAATTTTGAAAAAAAGAGTTGATTAGAATATCTACATTTGTCAGCTTTTAACTTCTCTTTGGTTTATCTGGGTGGGCAGTTTTTTGAGAGCTCCCAAGACCTTAAGATCTTGGGTCTTGTGCTTTTTAGATACCCCCAGAGAATAGTTTTCCATTATCTTGAGTGATAGTAAAGCAAAGTTTATTGAGTGACAGTACAAAGCTCCCAAAGAGGGAGGGGATCAGAGAGCGTTGCTCTAGTTTTCCATTTTCATACATGGGGAATAAAGATCTGATTGTCAGCATTTTGGAAGATTAATGGAAGAAGAAGACTAGGGGTCTCTGCAGTAAGCACTCAATCTGTCTCTTTTTGGTATGCTACTCTGATTTTTACCTGTGGATGTTGTCTTCATATTTTTTTTTTTTTTTTTTTTAAAGATTTTATTTATTTATTTGAGAGAGAGAGAATGAGAGAGAGAGCAAGCACATGAGAGGGGGGAGGGTCAGAGGGAGAAGCAGACTCCCTGCCGAGCAGGGAGCCCGATGCGGGACTCGATCCAGGGACTCCAGGATCATGACCTGAGCCGAAGGCAGTCGCTTAACCAACTGAGCCACCCAGGCACCCTGTCTTCATATTTTTGCTAGGATTGGGGAGAGGAGGTATTCAGTGGAATGTGGTGAGGATATGTAGTGTATCTTATTGATTCCCAAAATGCTTTCACTAGTATTCCCTTTTTTAGTTACACCATCCTACTATTTGCTCCCTTCACCTTAGTTGGCCTAGTTCTTTTAGTTGCTATGTCTTTTGAAGTTGCTGTCATGTAATTTAAATTGGTACTTGTCCCCAGTGAAGCATGGAATATGATATTTGGGGAACTGCTAAATTAGTTACCAATGGTTCTGCTTATTTTCCAGCTCCCAAAATCTTTTAGCTCTTTTCTCTTTTACTTTACTCCTTATTCTTTAGGATTTATGCTTTCAAAATTACTAAGTTTTAGTGGGATTTGAGGGAGTGAGATTAGGTGTTTTCATTTCATTATCTTAACATCCTTTTAATGTTGGTTTTCTTTGTATAAGGTTGGTAATAATATGTAACTAAAGTGTATTAACTAAATAAAAATATTTACTTTCTGTAATACAGTGAAACCTTTTATTTAGGTTCCATGGAATTTTTAATATTTTGTATATGCAAAGTATTTTAATAGTATGATATATGTGTATAAAAAGTTATAGTAGTTGATTATAGTTAATTCTCTTCCAATTCTCATTGTCACTTGCGCGACCCCTAGCAAATGGTTACATTCTCTGCTCATAAAACTTTGAAATTATAACACTCTTATTTTACAGGATCATTGTAAGACTGAAATGAAAAAAATATGTGAAAAGTGCTAGTTTATATTTAGGAAGAGCTAAAACATTGGAAAATCATGGAAATGTTTACGTGACATTAGAAATAGCTTCCAAATGTGTTTGCTTTTACAAATAAACAGTGATTCAGTTTATTAAGACTGATCCTATCTAAAATAAGTTTCTTATATGATATATAATCAAACAATATTCTTTCTTAGTAAAATTTAAGAATTTAAAAGTAAATAATATGCTTACGTTCCATAATTTTTTATAGACACTTTTTAGAGTTCAGCTCTTCTAAGCATATAGTAGTTTCTGTGTATTGCCTGTAAAAACTCTCTAAAAGCTGAAAAATGCTCTACAAAAGGTATTTTTTCCATCTTGGATTTTAAAGATTTTATTTATTTTAGAGAGAGAGAGTGAGAGATGGAGAGCATGAGCAGGGGGAGGGGTGGAGGGAGAGGCAGAGAATCTCAGGCAGACTCTGAGCTGAGCATGGAGCCCTATGCGGGGCTCGATCCCACAATCCTGAGACCACGACCTAAGTCCAAACCAAGAGCAAGACACTTAACTGACTGAGCCACCCAGGTGTCCCTACACCCTGGGTTTTAAAGTACAGAGGCTTTTTAGACCAAGGCTAAAAACTTAGTTATTAGTTGACAACTTTGTCCTAGAAAGTAAGAGTTGAGATCCTGAAAATGAAGGTTCTTAACGATGTAGAATTTTCTGAGATTTTTTGTGGTAGAAATGAAAACACTGGGAATTAATTTCATCTCACCATCTATTGAGCAAATACTGTGTTTTGCACTATGGAAGTGAATGGAAAATGAATTAAGATGTGATTTCTGTCCTTGGGGACTCATATATAAAGATAGAAGGAATGAAATATGGTAAGTATAATGATGGTATGCACAAAAGATCTTGAGAGTGAAATTATACCTGGCTTGGGGGATGGGTATAGTAAAGGGAAAAGAGAGTAAGGAAAAGATTGTTACTGATGAGATAATTTAGGTTGAGTCCTAAATAGGATTTATCTGGTGAACTAGGATTGTTTCTTTGGGATAGAGAGTGAAACATGTTGGCAGTGGCACCAGTTACCTGAATAACAGCCTAACCATTTTCCTTTTCTAAACCATTTTCATGATGTGTAGAAACAGAACCAGTGTGGGAAGGGATGGGTGAAGGAAGCTCTATGGGCCCAGACTGAGTGTAGTCTAGCATGTATTTCAGCTCCTAGTACTTTTGTGAAGTTATTTAATCTTTGAGCCTGTTTCCTTCACTCATGAATTGGAGGTAATACCTACCTTGTAGGATTACTGTGAGAATCAATTGAAGTAATGCATGTAAAACTTATCTGAAGGCTTGATCTATATTAATATATCTCCCTACTACTTTGTCTTCTAAGTGCCGTGTGTAAAGTAGATAATCAGTATAGTTACTGTTTTATGTCTGTGCCTTGGGATATTAGAGAAAATCTAGTAAATTGGTAGTAAAATGATTGTAGTGGCTGGGGGATAATTGGTACAATGAGGGAATGTATGTCTTTTACTTTGATATCTAAAGTGGGTGAAAAGTAGTTCTTATAGCCAATAGTAGTAGCCAGCAACTTAGCTTGCTCAGGAAAACTTAGACTGAGAAAAAAGTAGTTAGGATTTACATTGGGCAGGTATTTGGCAAGGCAGGGGAGGCTTAGGGTGAGGAGAATGGGACAAGGTACATTTGAAGGTGTGTTACATAATTTAAATTTTTGTAGAACAGACATCCAAAAAATCTACTATCTGAATATCGGAAGCTGCTCACTTGGCAGCTCTAAAAGTTTTGGTTATTTGTCTCCCCAATAACCTTAGTCCCATTTCAGTGCTACAATAATGTCTATCTTGTTTGAATCTTTTCCAGTTTACCGACCTCTTGCTTTTAAGGAATAAATTTGAGTGACCCTCAGAGCATGTTATTTTTTTGAAGAATTAATGTGGTTTGGTTAAGTGTAACTTTTTTTTTTATCTAGTGTAGTACTTGAATAGTCTTTACATACATTGTATTATCCAGTTTGCCTCTTGGAGAATAAGTAAGGATCTTTTAAGAAGCTCAGTTAGTTAATTAATTGAATTTAAATAAAAAAAAAGCTGAGTTATTTTTGTTTCATTTTAAAATTTTTATTATGGAAAATTTTAAATATATACAGAAATAATCAACTCCATGTGCCCATCACTCAGCTTGAACAGTTATCAACTTATGGGGCCAATCTCCTTTTGGCTATACCCCTCCCACTTCCCTATACTCTTAACGAATTTTAGTAAATATCTACATTGTGTGGTGGATAGACACGAGATCACATAGGGCAGCTAGATTTTAGGAAGGTAAACCAAGGAAAAGAGAAGGAAAAGGTGGATTTCCTAGATGATTATGAGTTATCAAGCAAACAGGTTTTTTCTGTGCACTTGTCCTTCTCTTCTCTTGATGGGTGGGTTACTGCCACGGACAGATTTGTTGGGCTCTCTCTCAAATTTGTTTTGTTAATATACCCACTTTTAGACTGAATTTTACTGTTGTTCTCCCTATTTGCTTTTTTTCCCCCAGGGGTGTCTACATTCTTTATTTTTATTTGTTTTTCGCTCACGTTAAAATGTTGGGAGGTCTGTGGCAGGGCATGAAATTTAATTTGCCCTGGGACCAAACCACTCACCTAGAGATGTCTTTGTGGCCATCTGGACTACGAAAGAGAAGAAATTGTTTTTATCTTTATGGCAGATTACTCAAAATAAGTTTTGTTGCCATCATAGCTCTAATGACTCTAGTCTCTTCCCCACAGTTATTTAAATTATTGTCAAGATTCAAAAATTTGACTGCAAGCTTTAACCATTTTGCTAGATTTGAGTACTTTGGGGCTTAGACTCTGTGGGGAAAAAGATCTTTAATTAGCCTTCTATAAATGGAAATTGACTATCAGGATTTAAATAACTTAATTTTCCAGAAATTATAAAAATTGGCACTCTTTTCATGATAAAAGTACTATAAAAGGCAAAAAAAAAAAAAAGCGGGGCCTTGAGCAGACTTTTTTTTTTCTGGACTGAAATGGAGGCTTTCTTTCAAGCAAATTCCCTGGTGTTTGCTGTGTGTGATTTGGCTCTATCTCTGTAACTGCTAATATGTGGCATGGACTTTAGGCTGTCTGGGATCTGGATGTGCCCAAAGTCTGTATTGCAAGTCCGGATTCACAGGCATTGTGTTACAAAACTGGCTTGCTGCCTTCTCTGGTTTCTGTGTCCTAAGCAGCTGCATTGTTTGTTGCAGTATATGCATTAGCTGTTGTCTGTGTTCAGTTTCCTGCAGACTGACAAAGTGGGAGGGGCTTTATTTGATACATAGCTGAGTTTTCACTGTGTGAGTTCTTGAGTGCACGTTGCAGCCATCTTAATTACACTTTAGTGCAACTGAGACAGTGCAGTTGTCTCAAAATGGCTGCTGACCTAGTCTTTGTAGCTGCTTAGGCAGCAACTATGCCAGTGAGGAGACTTGGCACATGCACCAGGACCAGAGGTAAGAACCAATTACTCTTTATCTTTGAACATTTTAATTAAAAAAAATATTTGAATTCTACTGAGTTTACATAGCAAGGTTAACTTAGAGCTTGCTTGCTAAGAAGTTGAAGTGTTTGCTTTAAGCTTCTTTTATGGAAAGAGTACATAGGATGGTGAGGTCAAAGGTTAAATTCCTGTAATTTCTCCCCATCTTATGTTCTGTCATTGCCAGAGCATTTGATCACTACAATAGTGTTTTCTGGTCCTAATTAACTTAATATTCTTTTTGTGTTGGATATTTTAGTTTGCTTGATATTTTTTGGTATAAATTAAAAACAGTACATGTACTGAATAGATTTTTTTGGGGGGGGGGAAGAAGCCATAAATAAGCCTTGTTTTGCATGAAAAGAGATTTTTCTGTGTGTGTGTGTGTGTGTGTGTGTGTGTGTTTTGGAGCTGTTGTTTGGTAGCTTTCTGGGAAGAATGTTAATTCTCTGAATATAAGTCGTAGTTAGAGAAAGAAAAAAATTTTTTAACACTGTTATTTTTTTGTACTGGGTTCTAATTCTTTCTTGTTATGCTGCCTCCTCTTGGCCATTCACTTCTTTCACATTTTTAAGGGTGCTAACTTTTTATTCTAATTATTTTTTTCTTAAATTGTCATTCAGATTCAGATTTTGAATTTAGAAACAAGTTCACATCTAGGTCTGGATACCCCTTTTCTTTCTAGCTAATGAATTTTAATGCAACAGAGCTGAAATAAATATTCAAGTTGTTTTGATTAATTGATATTGTTGATGCCCACCTTAGTCTTAGTTTAAACCTGTGGTATACTTAAAAATAATGTAATTCAATGATTTTGTAAATTTAGTTTCACAATTTTCAAAAAGCTTTCTTAACATTCTTCTGAAATTGAAACACTTACTGAGATATAGTAAGTCCACAGTGACCCAGAGAGTTAGGAGAATGAAATTCTTATTCACATAATATTTCAGATAGCAGAAAGTTTAAGCTCTAAATGCTTAAATTGTGGTATTTACTAAAATTTTTTTATAAATGGTATAGTACATTTCTCCAGTTTTGTTAAGAGTATTATGAATATACCCCTGACTAATATTACATAGAACAGTAAGTCTTGAACTTTAGAAAACAGCAACTTTTGCACATTAAATTCTTATGAAGGACCCCTGAATTTAAAGGGGATACGTATGGTATTTTATTGTTTTGTATTTACTTTATAATTTAAAGTATTACATTTACTTAATATAAGCTTATTTAATAAAATGAGAACAATTAGGCTGTTATGATGAAAACAAAAGTTTGAAACCAGATCATATATCACAATTATAATCTTGTATTAGTGTCAGGATCAAGGTTGCTTAGTTGTAGAACTTCAGGTGGTAAGGGACTGTAGAATTCATTTTGACAGGTATTCTAGAATGTGAATTCTTTATGTTCTTTTTTAATTTCATGAAGTTAAAGATCTATAGTTACACGATTTAACAGTTATTTGAAATTGCTGCCTTGCCACAAAATTGCATTTATATTTGTTCTAATTTTTTTTAACAAAATAATTTTTTTCTTAACTTAATCATTGGTCATTTATTCAGTGGCTTCACATGTATTTGGGATCACTAGTTCAGTTTCATCAACAGCTTTAGCATGTTTATTTCTCTTTCATTAGCTTACTACTTTGTGAAGTTGTTAGGACTCTTTTTATGCGATATAATGGATTCTAATAACCTGAACATTACTTTATATAAATCCAATAATACGAGCTTACCCCCAAAAGAGAAGAGCAACAAGTTCAGTGCTGTGAGAGAGAGAGATTTTATCCATTGTGCCTTTCGGTAAGGTTTTGCCTTAGAGTGAGTATGCCTAGGAAGTGAATGTGCTGTGCCCTTAATCATTATTATTTTCATGCTTCTCATAGTATGAACAGCTTACTGTATTCAAATATTTCATACAGTGTAAGCCAGCCACTCAGTTTGTTCTTTGTTGCTAGAGAAAAATTGGCTAGGTTGAAATTATTGAACCAATTTATGTTGATCTTCAGAGTAAGACCTTGGGGAAATTTTAATGATCCATTCTTTTTGTCTTCTGTTGTGGATTATAAAATTTACCTTCACCCTCTACAAGGGGACTCTATTGATTTTACTTATACATGGGGAAACACCAACAATGTGGTTACTCAGGATATTATTGCTAATTCTTTCAGTGCCATGTTGCATTTTTGCAACTATAAGCATAAACTGCACCTCAGTGGGATTATTACTTTTGGGACTGGTGACAGTTTTCAAATTGTCCATACTGAATTTCAGGTTACCTATTAGGCTGAATAATTGAAGGCATGATAAATCTGGGAGCTGGATAATTAAGGTTTAATGTTATTATTTTGTCACTTTTTGTGCTCCCTATTTGTTTATCCTTTCTCCTGAGCCATTTCATTAAGCATAAGACTGTAAGGAAAATGTTGAGATAGTGAAAGAAATTGACTAAGAGTTTAAACCTAAATTTGAGTTGTTTTTACTACTTGCTTCTTATATTGGTCATCTCATTCCATTTTCTGACTCTTGTTTCCTCATTCCTATCTATATGGCAAAGATATACTGAGAATAATGTTTCTGAAGAGTACCATGAAATATTCTGCATGCTGATTTTCCAGTAATAGTTTGAATGCTTTTCAGGTTTTTTTGTTTCTCAGATGTCATGTACTTTATCAAATGTGATTGGATTGAGGAATGTGGTATATTTAAACAGTATGGGAAATTTCTTATATAACTCATGCTCAGAAGCAAGAAGTACTGACTTGATAGTAGTACATCCATATCCACTTGGTAATATGTAGTATTCATGTTTGTACTACTGATCCCATTCTGTTACATAGATTAGCCACCTTTTGCTGTATGTGGATATGGTAGATATGTTTATTTAAGTAAAGCCAATATAGAATGTTGGTATTACAGAATTAAGGGAGTAAATGGGAGAAATGTTTCAATTCTAGTCTGACTGAGTCCTCCAAATATACAGTGAGAAAATAATTTCTCTAAAGAGAAGACTTGAATTCAGGGCCTAGAGTTTTCTGTGTTTCAGTACAAATGAGAATCTTAAGAACAGTATAGTTTTCTTTCAGTAGCCACAAATTGGCAGCCAACAGACTATATTCTTTAGCCACTGGTCTATTACTCTGGTTGTTAAAGCTAAATTGTTCCTTTTAAATCCCTCTTCTACTTGACAGATTGTTGGCAGCCTTTTATATTTAGAATATAGCTTCTAACCTAGAAGAAAGTAAGCATAAGTAAAGTCTAGCCTACTTTACTTGGTAGGAGAGACTGCACGTGTAAAGACCATTTATTTAGAAGATATGGCGCCTTTGCTAATCTTCAGCTTTGTCCTGATTTCTCTATATTAGAGTACTATGGTGCTGATTGAAGGAGATCCAGTGACATCAGCAAAAAGTGACAATAGAATGAAAGTGAAGAGATTAAAGAAATAGTAATTAGAAACACGAATACCTTGAGGTCTTTTAATGTGATAATAGGTTCTCTTTTCTTTAAATGTTATGACAGCGATAAAGATACCACTGTTTATCATATTGATGTTCTTTTTTTTTAAAGATTTTATTTATTTATTCATGAGAGACAGAGAGAGAGAGGCAGAGGGAGAAGCAGGCTCCCAAGGAGCAGAGAGCCCGATGCGGGACTCGATCCCAGGACCCTGGGATCATGACCTGAGCCGAAGGCAGACGCTTAACCATCTGAGCCACCCAGGCGCCCTATCATATTGATGTTCTTAATGATGATATTGCATAAGAAAAAGTTAAAATATATTCAAGATACACAGTTTACCAACAGGTAAATGAAATACATTTTATAAAAGATTTGTGTCTAAATTGGTTGAGTTGAGAAGTCTTAGCACTAAAAATGAGAAAGTTGCTAGTAGAAAGTTTTCTTAACTGCACTAGACTAATTTTAGAGGCCATTATAAAGTTATTTTTCTTAAAAGTTTGCTTTTGTTTACATAACATTCACTGTCTTAACTATGTTGAGACTACTTTGATGATGCAGGAAACATGGTAGTTTATGATCATGATGTGATGTGATTTTCCACATTTTCCAGAGTGAAAGCCAGCTTCTTAGCATTCATGTATACCATGACATTGCTAACTCCAGGGAAATTTTACTCTTTTTTGGAAAATGGCTTTAAGTTAGAGGAAACTTCAGTGGAAATTGAAAAAGCATTTAACTTGCACAGGAAACACTGACTCTCCTGTTTTCCAAACTCTTCACACTCCCAAAAGAGAGTGATTTGGGAGAAAGCTTAAAGTCTGTTCAAATAAGGGATTTTTTTTTTTTTTAATTGCTCAAGTTAGAACTTTCACAGAATTCTCTATTAGTAATTTGTAGCAGTCTGTTCTTAGTCATTAATGTGTGAATGTGGAAACGATGAAAAAAGTGCTTATTGACTCAGTGAATCCTTTGAGTTTAATGTAAAAGGAGTTTAACACCATATCTGAGGAGTTGCTTCTCCACCTGCCTAAGGACTTCTGCCTTTCTTATAGTAAACCAGGTGCTACTATCCAGGAGAGTTGTATGACCTGTTGCTTTTCTTTGCTGACATGGAAGTATCATGACATGCATTGTGGAAACTATTAGTGTAGAAGTCAGGAAATGATTATTTTTGTCTCGTACTGCTATTAAGTAATTGTATAGTTTTGAATAAATTACTTAAGCTCTTAATGCCATTCTGCAACCATTAAAAGAGAGAAGTGGTTGGATTTGGGAGAAGACAAACTTTGGAATCAGTCAAGGTGAACTCATTTTCTTTCACTGACTAGTTAGACATTTATATGAGAAATGTATAAATCATGCTGAAAGTGTAATGCCTATCATAAGTAAGTGCTCAGTAAGTCTTAGGCATTATTTTTTATGGGAAGAAGCTAGTTGCTTATTTTCAGACTTTAGTTTTCTTTAAAATGGGGATAAAGTCTACCATACAGAGTTGATAATTGGGATTTAAATGAGCATAGTATATATAAAGCATTTAGTGCAGTGTGGGACACAAATTAAGTATTAGTAAATATTGGTTGCTTTTTCCTCACAAGTTTCCCTCTGGCACAAATTTTTTTTTCTGTTTTTTTTTTTTTTTTCCAATCATTATGGTATTGGGGAGAATTCTGGGCTACTTGGATACTTTAGAAAAGGATCTTTAGGGTGAGGGGTTGTTAGGAGTCTGGCTGATTTATAGTAAAAATGCCAGAAAGCAAGGTGCTTTAATCTCAAAGTGAAGACTTTAAAGAGCTTGAACGGGACACAGTAAGAATTCTTACTGGTGCTAAGGCAGTATGATAGAGTGAAAACAAAAATGGATTGTGAATTGATCAATTGATTCAACAATTTTAGCAAACATTTATTATGTACCTGTTATTTGCCAGGCACTGTTTTTTTTTTTTTTTTTTTTTTAAGATTTTACTTATTTATTTGACAGAGAGAGAGACAGCGAGAGAGGGAACACAAGCAGGGGGAGTGGGAGAGGGAGAAGCAGGCTTCCCACGGAGCGGGGGGCCTGATGTGGGGCTCGATCCCAGGACCCTGGGATCATGACCTGAGCCGAAGGCAGACGCTTAATGACTGAGCCATCCAGGCGCCCCTGCCAGGCACTGTTTTAGTGTCTGGCATACAAGATCCCTGCCCTCGAGGAGTTTACACTGGGGCAGGGGAAACAGGAGGATAGATACTAAATATGAGAAGGTTAAATTACCCAAGGGTTTGAGAATCCTGGGTAGGTGAACACTACCAAAATGTGGTCTGTGGATCAGTTTCAAGGTCAGTTCAGATTAGTTTGTCTGTTTATTCCTGGTCTTCCATGAGATAAGAACTGAAATTAAGAGGGTCTAGAAATTTTTATATCAATCCAATAAAGTAACTTTATGTCAGTTGGGTCAAATAATAAAAATAATTGACGCATACATTTTATATGCTTTCACTTTATTTCACTTTCCAAGTAATTCTTTTTCGTTGAGTTTACAAAAGTGTTGATCTTTGATGGATTAGAGATAAAACATTGGCTCTTTACCATCATTTGCAAAGCATTGAGCTAGATTAATAACATTGTTGGCACTTCAGTAAACAGGTTATAGAGAATTTAAGCTTCTTATGATTAATTCACTGTCAGGTGATTGTTTTACTTATTCAGCTTAACAGATAGTTATATACATTATATTTTATGATGGATTAAATGATTTTAGGTCCTTTGATTTTCAAGTACTTTTATTCAAAGAGCTGGCTACATAAAGTAGGAAGAGAGAGGGCGGACACAGCTAACAAAATTAAAACCGGAAGGAATACAATACTTGGATGATTTCCAACTCTGAGATGTTATGATCAATAGCCAAATATTACTTAAACAGTGTACACTATGTGGAATGACACCATATTATATATATTTGTTTCTTTCCTCCTTCTGCTGCTGGTGGAGTACAGATTCTGAAAAGAATATATAGTTGTTTGAGGAAATCCATTATTGCTTATCAAAGAAAACCGAGGTAACACTTAGGATTATGCACACATTAAAGTCTACTAATTACTGTTGATGTGTGATAACTTTATTTTTCCTCTAATTTAGAGCCCCATTGTCTTTATTGTGTAATAGGGGTAGTTTAAGACTGATGTTTTAGAACAGCTGAAAATACAGGTGCCCTAGGTGGCTTAGTTGGTTAAGCATCTTCCTTCAGCTTAGGTCCTGATCCTGGTGCCTGGGTTCAAGCCCCGCATTGGGCTCCATGCTCAGCGGGGAGCCTGCTTCTCCCTCTCTCTCTGCAGCTGCCCCTGCTTGTGCGCTCTCTTTCTCTCATAAAATAAGTAAAAAAAAAAAAAAAACAAAACAGCAGAAAATAAGATTAAAAAATAAGGAACATGGGCACCTGAGTGGCTCGGTCGGTTGGGGGTCCAACTCTTGATCTTGGCTCAGGTCTTGATCTTGGGGTTGTGAATTCGAGCCTCGCGTTGGGTTCCATGCTGGGTGGGGAGCCTACTTTAAAAATAAGGAACATATTTTGGATAACCCTTGGTTAGCATATTAAGTACTTTCCATTTTATTGTCATAAAATATGTGGCACTAAACTAGTTTCTAGGCTATTTGAAAATGAAATTTAGTATAGTTAGACTCACTAAAATAAATGGAAAAATAGAAGTGAAGAGATAGAATTATGTATTAGGTGATAAAGTAATTGAAAAAAATTTAAACAAAGGACTTCATAGGCAGTGACTCAACTCTTAGATCTGGCCAATTAAAACAGCATAAGAATGATTTAGGTTAAATGAGAATGTGCCACTGACAAAATAAGTTCTTGTGTAGATATTTGTAACTTAACATGAGCTTTTTGAAAAGTTTAGTAATATTAACTAGTGGTAAATATGTTGAATTACTTAATCATTGTACTAATGTTACTTGAATATGCAGTAAGTCTTATTTGGTGACACATAAAGCTGTGTGGTTCTAAGAGCAAATCTATTTAATGATCATTTACTATTTAAATGATTAACAAAGTTTGAAAGGTGGCTGTATAGTTGAATGAGGACAGCTTTTACCTAATGTGAATTATAATTTATATTTTTAATGATTGTTAAAAATAGTAGTTACTGGATTTATGTAATATATTGGTCTATGTCACAGAAAACTAAGGCTTTTGAATATCTCTGGGTGTTAAACATATTTTTGGTGTGGTGGGGGTAAAATGTCAGTTACATAAGAATTATAAATTGATTTTGTCTTATTACCTGGATTTGAATCATTGGTAAATAGATAACTAGATACATTCTAAAACCAGTCGGGGCCTGTTGGGGAACGAATGGGGGAGGGTTTACTCAGCAGTATTTTCCTTTAGTTTGGTCATGAAATGAGGACTGCTTTATGTAAATTGTTCTTACTGGTGCCAGCTAGCTGTAACTGCAGTCTGGCTGTGCTAGGGCAGCAAATAATATGTGTCATGGATTTTCTGTTTGGAATGTATAAGAATTCAGCCTTTAGGACTGAAAGGACAGAGTTGATGCTTTAGAATAAGAGTACTGAGACCTCCACAACTGACAATATGTGGAATAATGAGAAGCTATAAGCCTTTGAAGCTTTTAGTTCTGTTTTTATAGATTTATGCCTATTGATACTATTGGGTAATATGTGGGAGGTACTTAACTGCACACAGTTGCTGCAGTCCTAATAGTTGGCAGAATAGAAAGCAGTACAAAAGAATTCTGATTCTAGGCATCTTCACTTGCAACAGTCCTTTGGAAGATGTACTTTGTGTGTTCTGTGAGCTTCATTGGCATACTGGCTGACGTTTTTTGGCTTTTGTGGTTATTGGGTTGTTTGCTGCACAAACTACACAACAGATGTGAATCACTGTTTGCAAGGAATTTTAATATGTAGCCAATCTACTGTATTCCTGTTTTTTTATGATTATGAACCAAGCAAGGAATTTAGGCTCAAGAAGGCTGTTCTAGAAGTCTGCATTAGCTTTTACTGTTTATACAAATGAACTAAGTTGCAGTGGTTTACAGAAGAGGAAGTCCTTTCCACAATATCAAGCTACCCACAGGTAAGAGATTCAGGTCCTTTTTTTTGTGACCACCCCCACCACCCACCCCCCGACCCCTCAGGCCTTATATCTGTCTCTCACTTTTGGAAGGTTTTTTGTTTGTTTTTAATTTCAGTCATACCAGGATTGGTAGATTGTTTAATGTAAATTTTCAGGGGATTGTGAATACCATATTTGGATTTTTTCTTTTAAAAAATGATTTTTTTAAACAATTTTCCTCAGGTTTATATTGAAATGAACTAACAGTGGGCTTCATATATGAACATTACTCATGCATGCAATATGTTCATATTACATAGAAATCAGTTTTAGACCTCTTTTCATTATAGTCCTGTTACTGTGTTTTCAGTTGTAGTGACACCAACTGGTACATACAGAGAAATGACGTTTTGTAACCTTACTAAACTATAAAGTTTTAGAGTAAATGTACCACTTTGAATTCATCATCAAAATCTGACTGCTTCTGTTTTCACAAATGGTTCACTGACATACGTTAGATAATGTATATTTATACATATAACATGGTCAAGTTTTCCAGTTCCACCCTTATGCTTCCATTTCCACATATTTAAACTTATCACTGTCTTAACAAAGTGAAATTAAGTCTAAAACTAAAATGAATATTAAAAATTTTAATATTTTATTAAGTTAGGTGAAGGTGACAGAGGCATTTGTTATATTATTTTTTTTTTTTGGTATGCTTGAAAAATTGCATACAGAAAACCATTATCTCATTGAAATAAAAAGTATATAATATAAAGAATATGTAACCATACTATAAAGATATAAAGATTTATGTTTATACAGAAGTGCAGATATGTGCGTCTGCTAATTATCAGTATGGCCAGTGATAAAATATATTACTGATTGATATAATTTGGGGGGATGAGTGTGAGTAGGTGACAAAGCAAAGGGTGATAGTGAGGCTAGCTTTGAGAAATAGAGGAGGAAGAAAGGTATTAGGCAGTTCTTTGGTCTTCACTTCCTTTTCTAGAAGTTGAACAGCAGGATCTTTCTGCAACTTTGAAGTGTTAGTTTTAGATGGGACTTTCAGTTCTCTAGACTCTGAAAGGCCATTGGTCATTTATTACTACATGGTTGGGTACTTAAAAGCTAGAGGCCAGCTAGATTGAGCATGATAGAAGCCACACTCATGTTTCAGGGGTACAAACTGTTTCCTCTTGCCTTTTGAAAATGTTGCTTAGGCTTTTGAAAATTATTGTTCTAATATATGTTTTGTTGAAGTATAAAAATTTGTATGTTTGTGGATGTTTCATTTGAGTAAGCACCTTCACTAGGATTAGAGAAATGTTGGTACTAGAAAGATACCAATTTTTATTAATTTACTAAAGGTTGGATTGGGAGAAAGGTATGCTTCTCTTAGTGTGGAGAACACATATATCTAAAACAATTGGGAAGTTTTCACACTTACCTAGAGCAATAATTGTTAGGGAGAATGTTAGATCGGGAAGATAGTTGAGAAATACTGAGGGGGTTTTATTAATAGGTAAAGAGGCAAGGAGTTAGACCAAAATAGCATTCAATAAATATTCAAATGGGGGTCATAGCAAAGCAAGAGGAGGGAAAGTTGCACAGAGGAGTTTTTGTATAGACACAAATAAATCTAAAGGGAATCATGTAAGACAAGGGATAAATGTCTTGAGGATAAAGATGTATAGTTTTTGAGACTGTTTAAGTTGAGTATGAATGATCCAAAAATCTGAGGGATACATTTTGAGTTTTCAGTTTTTGTGTTCCTCTTAGGCAACAAAATTTATTAGTAAGCAATGTCAAATAACAAAATCTTGAAAGTGGAATAGACCTAGGTGGTCAAGTAGTTGTAACATCACACTTTCTACAGGAGCCTACTGTTTATTATTCTTGACAGATAATTATCTAGTTTCTGCTTCAACATTTCTAATGACAGAGATCTCTAATTTCATAAGGCAATTAATTCCTTCTTTTGTTGGATATCTGAACAAATCAGTATTTGTTGATTTTTAGGAGAAATTGGCCTTTCATTGTTTTTGTTTCTGTACTCGTCTGTCTGCCTGCCTGCCTGTTTTTCTATCTTTATCTGTTATACACACATAATAGATCTGCACTACTTAAAGAAAGCCATTAAAATTCCTGTGTTTTCTAGGCTAAATATCCTCCATTTTCCCAACTGTTTCTCATATAACATGTTGTTCTAGGTCATTCTTTAGCCTGGTCATCCTGTTTGTCCTACTGTTTCTTTAAGAGTCCCTCTTTATCTGGGCCACTCAGAACTAAATGTAATACTAAAAAACGTCTCCCTTTCCTTAGACTGTGTGCTTCTGTTCTGCAGCTTAACTTTGTGTTGACATTTCTGGCAGGCACCTAGCACTGTTGAACTTTATTGAGTTTGCAATAAGTTCAAATCCCTCAGTATTTTTCACACATACCATTGGTAACCTTAAATATACTTGAATATTTGAACCAAGTGTATTGCTTTATATTTGTAGTTATGTCTTTATTATTTCTAATATTGTTTATTATGCTTTTTTTTCAGTTTTCCTTGATGTATTTTCCACTTTTTAATAGTTTTTTTTTTTCCCAAAGAACTGGCTATTGGTTTTATTGTTGCTTGCTGTTTTATTGAGTTTTCCCTCATAATTTTTGCTTTTATTATAATTCCTTGCTTTGGGTTTGTACTTTTCCTCCTTTACTAGCATTTTTGAGTTTGTGGGTTTTTTTATTAATATGTGCAGCTTAAGGCTATCACTTTTCCTCAGAGTTATTATTTCACCACTGATTTCCTCCTTAATCCAAAATACATATTTTTTTAATTTATAAGGCAATCCTTTTCCTCTTATTTCATTGTTGCTCATCTAACTTTGTTATCTTATGGCCAGAGGATGTGGTTTTGTGTGATTTTTTTTGTTTTTTTGTCTTTGAATTTATTTCCTTGTTACCACATATGTGGTCAATATTAATGTATGTTGGATGTGTTCATGAAAAATGCATATTCTGGGTCTGTTGGATATACGGTTCTATTTTTCTATTAAGAAATACATGCATTGTTTATATTACTTTCATTTTCTTCATCTGTAGATTTTATAATGAGGTATGTTTATCTCTTGTGGATTTATTAGTTTCTTCCTGAAATTTTTAAACCTGTTTTGTTTTATGTGATTTGAAGTGTTGTAATTTTATCTATAGGAAATATGTTTTTTTTGTCCAGTAACTTGATCTTCAATTTGAATTGTTTTTAATATACATTACTTACCCTTTTTTGGTTAACATTTGCTTAGTGTATCATTTTTTTTTTTTTAAGATTTTATTTATTTATTCATTTGACAGAGAGAGAGCACAAGCAGGGGGAGCAGTGGAGGGAGAGGGAGAAGCAGACTCTTTGCTGAGCAGGGAGCCCAATGTGAGACTCGATCCCAGGACCCTGAGATCAGGACCCGAGCTGAAGGCAGTCGCTTAACTGACTGAGCCACCCACGTGTCCCTAGTGTATCATTTTCTATCCTTTAAAATTTTTAACCTTTCTATGCTATTTTGTTATAAGGTGTATCTCTTGTTTATAATGCATATCTGGTATTTTTGTCACTTTTCCCAGTTTGAAACCTGGTAAGTTATTTTTAGACTGAGAGTTTTCTTTATTTTTGCCCCACATTTCACAGCCCCTAAGTTGGCTATCTCCCATCATATAATTATCTTGAGATTTTAATTCCAGACTATTTATTTTAAAGATGATGGATCCTCAACAGCCAGCCCATGAGTTCTACTTGTTTTTTGGAGCATTGATGTTTCCTTTTGGAGCATTATCTGAGTTCCCTAATTTGAATTCCTCCCCCATTTCTTAGGGTCTTTTGATGTCTTGAATCTGTATTGTATTTTTATGTAATTGTTTTAGCAAGGGTCTATATCCTCAGTCTTTGCTCAGAAATAATATCTTTATTTTTTCATCCTGTTGATTGCTAGTTTTTCTGGCAATAGAATTCTAGGCTAAAAATAACTTTTCCCTTGAACTTTGAGGATATTGTTGTTTATTTTAGCATTCAGTATTGCTGATGACAAGTCTGATGTCAGTTTAATTCTTATTCCTTTGTAGTTAAGTGATCTTTTACTCTAAGTTATTAATATTTCCTCATACTGGTTTTCTGAAGTCTTAACACAATATGTCTAGGTGTTAGGGTTTTTGTTTTGTTTTTTTTTTTGGCTTGTTTTAATTTAGTCTGTTTTGGTATAATTAGCAGGTCTTTTCTCTGGAAAACATATATATATATTTTTAATTTTAACTCTGTGAATTGTTTCTTTTATTTTCTTTCCTTCTTAGTTCTTTTTTCTAAAACTCATCTTCAGTGAAAGTTGTTGCTTCTGTGTATGTTCCCCATCAATTAGCTTTTCTGTTTTTCCTTTGTGTAATATTTTGAGAGGACATCTGGTCTTGATTACCTATGTCTTACTTCAGCTGTGTCCATGCAGCTCTTGTTTTGAATTTCTAAGGTTTCAGATTGATTTCTTTTCATATCTGCTTGTTCTTGTGGGTACAATACCTTTTCAGAATATTTAATATACTATTTTAAAATGTTTTCTGTTCATTTTACTAAGTAGTTCTTTTGTTTGAGGGGTTTGGCATCTATTTGTGATTATACTCATTTTTGTATTCGAGATTTCCTGTTTTACTCTGGGTTGATGCTGACTGAAATGATTGTGAGGGGGTGGGAAGTGGTACTTGTACTTGCTGCTCATGGGAAATGCTGGCAATTTAGCTTTTGGATTGTAACTTCCCTTCTCTGTCTCTTCTGGAGTTTAGTGTCTGGGTGGGTCAACTAATTACATTTATAAATGTCATTGCTGCTCTGGCTTATTATTAGCATGGAAGAGATTGGGGAAAGTGGAATGAGTTTAAGATACAAATTACGTGACTGTGCCTTCATTGTGAAAATTCAAACTGGCACATCTAAGTGAAACTTGGTATTTATATTCCTTTGTCTAGTTAGGCATTTATCCTTCCAGACTTTAAAATACCACTTGTGTGCCTGTATTAATGTTTAGAAATATATTATTTTTGTGTGTGTGTTTTAATACAATGACATAAAACCTGGAAACAATTTATTGACTACTTAGGCATCTAAGTACTTTCTATTTTATTATCCCATTTAACCCCTTTAACATTTTTATGAGGAGAGGCATTGTTAGAATTTTAGTTTCATAGTTGAGGATACTGAGGCAAAGAAGGAATATATTACTGAACAGGTAACTTAGCTAGGAAATGATAGTACCAGTATTCAAAAAGGTATGTCTGGCTTCAGATTTTATGTTAAAGTGTTAAGAATTCTGCAGCTCCTTTGTTGTACCCTTAATATTCATGCCCATGAAAGAAACCTACTACATTCTTAACTTTTTAGTGTTCTTTAGTGAGGATTCTTTACAGTATTTCTTAAAAGTTATTATCTTAGTGATGGATGTTATATTTCTTGGTAGTTTTTTAATTTAAGGTCGACAAATTGTTATTTAAGGAATTTCACATGTGACTCCTACCACTGTCAATCACCCTAGTTCCTCCGAAGTCAGACTCATAATCTTCAAAATAGCCCTTTTAAGAAGGACTTTTGTTCAATCCACAGTTGTCACTGTCAGTCCACAGTTTTGTTTGGTTTGGTTTGGTTTGGTTTGGTTGGGCTTCTTTGATTTCCACTTGAATATGGACATACTTCAAAAATTCCCCACTTGTAATTTTTTGGATCCAATTTCTTTAAGCCATGTTTAGGATCTGCATAGTTCTCAATTTCAGACACCCTCGAACATGACTAAGTTCAAATCCTATTCACCTCTAAATTATCACACCCTAGAGTTGTACAGATTGTTGGGATATGCCAATACTTTTAAGTCCAGACATTGTGCTCTCAATTGAAAAGCCTAAAGAAAGAAAACATCTTTGTTTCAAGTCAACATTAAAATTAGAATACGAATTCAGTATAGCTGAGATTCCCTTATATCCTGTGCTTTTAGTTGTTCTGTAGTCCTGGAGCCAACCTTCATGTTTATGAATGCTCTCATCACTTTAATCTTTTTTAGGTATCATATTCCTTCTTATATGTATCAAAACTCATACTTGAACAGTGAGTTCTGGATTACAAAAAAAGATTTATTTTTCCCACTTGTCTAAGTCTTTGTGCACAAACTAAACAAAAACAATTTGTATTTTTGCTATTTTGGTGCAGCAGTAGGAATCCTGATATGTTCCTTTTAAAAAAAGTTAGTGTATCTTTTTTTTAAAAAACTTCTTATTTTTATTTTTTAAAGAGGGTAGTGGCAGAGGGAGAGGGAGAGAGAGAATTTTAAGCAGAGAGAAGTTTAAGCAGGCTCCACACCCAGTGCAGAGGCTGATCAGGAGCTTGATCTCACAACCCTGAGATCATGACTTGAGCTAAAATCAGAGTTGGACGCTTAACTGACTGAGCCACCCAGGTGCCCCAGTATGTTAGTATATCTTAAGATATCTCAATGTCTTTGGTGTGTCAAAATGGTGCACAGTTTTTGCCTATTTGTCTTTAAAAATGGTTATGACAATGATGTCTTTTACCATCTGTGTATGAGACTACTCACTGCTGTATATTATTGCTAACTATAAATAGTTGCCAGTCAGATATGTAAAAATGTATCTTCTTTTTGTTTAGTCTTTCTGTGATTATTAGTGAAGTTGAACATCTTATGTTTGTTGTTTTATGATTCCCTATTTATGATTTTTAATTTTTATTTTGAATTGTTTATCCTTTTTATTCATTAATAGGTGTTCTTTTTTATTCTGGATACTAATTCCATATCACTATGTTTTTTAATTTTCAAGTATTTCTTTTTTTTTTTTTTTTAAGATTTTATTTATTTATTTATTTGACAGAGAGAGACACAGCGAGAGAGGGAACACAAGCAGGGGGAGTGGGAGAGGGAGAAGCAGGCTTCCCGCGGAGCAGGGAGCCCGATGCGGGGCTCGATCCCAGGACCCTGGGATCATGACCTGAGCCGAAGGCAGACGCTTAACGACTGAGCCACTCAGGCGCCCCAAGTATTTCTTTTTTTTTTAAAATTATTTTATTATTTATTTATTTATTTATTTATTTATTTATTTATTTATTTGACAGAGATAGAGAGCACAAGTAGGCAGAGTGGCAGGCAGAGGGAGAGGGAGAAGCAGGCTCCTTACTGAGCAAGGATCCTGGGGTGGGACTCGATCCCAGGACTCTGGGATCATGACCCGAGCCGAAGGCAGATGCTTAACCGACTGAGCCACCCAGGTGTCCCTCAAGTATTTCTCAAAATTTGTGATTACTTGTAGTGCTTTCTGCGCCTTTGAAATTTTATTTCATATCTAATCTGTTTGCTATTGTACTGGTATGCTCAACTGCTATTTTGATCCATTTTCAACCATTTATTTCAAAATCCACTTAATCCCTGTTAATTTGTGATGCTGTTTGTCAGATATTGTATTGCTTTTGTCTGTCTTCTAGATAATCTATTGTACTCATCTCTTAATACTTAAGATAATTACTGCTTTGTCATATTCTCTCACATCTGAGAGGGCAGGCATCATTTTTTTTCTTACTTTTGACTTTCAATTTTCTTCCTGTTTTGCCATTTTTTGTACAGATTAATTTTTTTTTTTTTAAGATTTTTTTTATTTATTTGACAGAGAGAGAGACAGCGAGAGAGGGAACACAAGCAGGGGGAGTGGGAGAGGGAGAAGCAGGCCTCCCGCTGAGCAAAGAGCCCGATGCGGGGCTCGATCCCAGGACCCTGGGATCACGGCCCGAGCCGAAGGCAGACGCTTAACGACTGAGCCACCCAGGCGCCCCTGTACAGATTAATTTTAAAAGTTTGTTATGATAATAAAAATAATTAGGTGACATTTGGTTTGGAATTACTTCTAATAAGTTGCATCCAGGAAGAATTGATAGTTTTCTACATCAAGCCTTAAGCCTTATGTCCAGCATAGCTCTAATATTTCACATATTTTTATAACTGAATTTTTTCATATATGTTAATGTTTCTAGATATCTTTTTCTTGCTATTCTGAAATAAATGTTTCCTTCATTGTATGTTCTTACTGTGTTTGAGCTCTTACTGCTTTGGTAGGATTTCTAGAACAATATTGAGTATATTATCACACTTTTTATTTTTGCCTTGAATGGAAATAGCTTTTTTTTAAAAAAAAAATTTTATTTATTTATTCATTAGAGACAGAGAGAGAGAGGCAGAGGGAGAAGCAGGCTCCCAAGGAGCAGGGAGCCCGATGCGGGACTCGATCCTGGGACCCTGAGATCATGACCTGAGCCGAAGGCAGATGCTTAACCATCTGAGCCACCCAGGCGCCCAGTTTTTTTTTTTTTTAAGATTTTTTTTTTTTTTAAAGATTTTATTTATTTGACAGGGACACAGCGAGAGAGAGAAATAAGGAGGGAGAATGGGAGAGGGAGAAGCAGGCTTCCCGCCGGGTAGGGAGCCCGATGCGGGACTCGATCCCAGGACCCTGAGATCATGACCTGAACCGAAGGCAGACGCTTAACGACTGAGCCACCCAGGCGCCCCCCCCCCTTTTTTTTTTTAAGATTTTATTTATTTATTTGACAGAGAGATAGTGAGAGCAGGAACCCAAGCAGGGGGAGTGGGAAAGGGAGAATCAGGCTTCCCGCTGAGCAGAGAGCCTGATGCAGGGCTCCGTCCCAGGACCCTGGGATCACGACCTGAGCCCAGGACAGACATGTTAACAACTGAGCCATCCAGGCGCCCCTAGCTGTGGTGTTTTACTACTAAATATAAAGTTTTCCATTGGTTTGAAGTAGCCTTTATCGGCATAAGGAGCAGTCTTTATGTTCTTAATTTTTATTTTTATCAATGAATGCGTGTTGAAACATATTCAGTGCCTTTTCAATATCTGTTGAAAAGTGAGTTAATTTTTGTAACCATTTTGAGTTGTGAATAAATTTCTAGATATGCTTAATTTTTTAATTATTAGACATCCTTAAAATTAGAACTGCAGTTTTGGGTAAAATTATCTCTTCTTTCAGTAGTTGACCAGGCATATGAGGATAAAGGAATTTGAAGAAAATGTATAGTTTCTTGTCTCCTGGCCTTCAAAACTCAACATAGAAAGTCTCAGTCATGTCCCACAGACTGTTGTTGTAGTCTCTTCGAGGGCTATTCTTTGCACATTATATTTTTTAAGTTAGCTGTTCTGCCTTTAACGCGATACGACTAATCATATTTCTTCTCTTCCCCACGAGAATAACTTGTCTTAATTTCAACATTAAAAAGATGATATAAAATATTTAAGAGAGAGATATAATAAATATTTAGAAATACCAAAATGAAGTTCTTGATCTGAATATGTGAATCTTTTAAAAGAGTTTGGCAACTTACTCTATTTATTATTTTGTCTCTTTGGAATTTTTCTTTCTTTTTCTTTTCTTCTTCATTTTGTAAATTCTGGAGGCTCTAGGCTCTGTTAAATATTTTCATGTGGCAGAGAGCCAGATTTCAATGGCTCTGAACTCAGCATGTTCTGTTGCTTAGCAACTACTTGTGAAGTCTTGTGGATGTAACTGAATTATAAATAGGGTTATGAGCAGAAGTGAAATTGAAATTGTAAAGAGAGGCATACTCTTCCCCCCTCTCAGCTGAATTTGAGTAATTCTTTATGCAGAGTCAGTTTTTAGAAATCTGGTTTATAAAAATTAGTACTAACCCTATCAGGAAGACTTAAACAGCGTTCTGTAGAGGTTTTGTTTATAATGACACATTTGAAAGCATGATTTTGATTATTAAAAATAATCTGTTTCAGAGAGATGATAGTTAATGGAAAATAGAGAACTTCTAATTTTCATGGTCATTCATATAGAAAGATATCCATGCATTGTATTACTGCCTGCATTTCTCTTCCACATTTCTATTAAAATCTACCTGAGGTAACACTTTAATCTTATGGGATGTTTTTGTACTTTTAAACACATTGTTTCTTTAGAGTATCTTAAAAATTGTCCTGTAATAGTGACCATGGTAGGCATTTGATAAATATTGAATACATGAAAAAATCTAATCTACCTTTATAATTTCTCAGAACAGGACATTTTGGAGTGGAATTTATTAAAATTTTATTTAAGAATCAAAACTTAAAAGGATCCTTTCAGGTCTTCTAATTTAATTTCTATTTATTCCAGATGGAAAACTTCAGACTTAAAGGTGTTATTAAATGATTTATCTAAGCCAGCAGTCCCTGCACATATGTGTTTTTCTGCATTAGTCTCTCTTACTGATGTGTATCTACCAGCTCTTTTTTTTTGCACTCATATTTCATTAGTTTATACAAAATTCAGTTGTATTCTATAACTTATAATAAAAATGTACAGCTAAATTCAGTAACAAGCACAACCAGTATGAACAGGTTTAGGTGAGAACATGAGATCTCAGTGTATTTGTGGTCATCAGTAAACCAGAGAGAACATTGGTTCATTTGCTTTGATGGTTAGGAGGAGAGAGGTTGAGAGAATTTCCAAAGTATAGTGTTTTTTGGTTAGATCTCTGCAGATTTTTTTTAGGTTCTAAAAGATAAACACAGTGATAATTCATGGTTTGGGGTGAAGGAACTCTGTATTTTCTTAAATTACGTCATGAACTGTTGATAGTAACTTCTGACACTCCAACCTGTGAAAGTAAGCTTCTTAGGAATATTTGCTAGGAACAAGTAGATTGTATTTTTATGCATCATTAGTGAGAAAAATTTTAGATTGGGAATGTAATTTTTCTTTGTTTGCTCTGTGGGGGTGTGCTAGTCCATTCTGAGTTGTATGCCCAGGAGAGGTCTTGCCATCAAAAGCATAACTTTTTTCTTAAATTCTAACTGAAGAAAGATAGATTTGTAAAGATAGAGATTTGATCTTTTTCTGATCAGCCAAAAAAGGTGTGGTAAATATAATTCTACTTAGATCTGCAAGGAGGGATAACATATCAACAATATTGCTTTGCTATAGAAAAGAAAAATAATAGGTACAAAGAGGAATTTCAGTTTGCCTCAGGATATGAAAGAAGATTAGGGTTCTTCCTTTAGTTATGTTTGTTATTAAAACTACACTTTTGTACACATAGGCTAGGGCCCCACATCATCTGGCTCTGAGCTGGCATTTTAAACTTCTTGAGGGAGAGGGCCAAGAGAAGGAGAAGAGAATGGAGAAGTGAAAGGTAAAGTTTCTGGAACTGTCTAAACTTCTCCAGGGCATTTTAGTTGCTGTACTAATTAATTAAAACTGAGGTGTCATTGACTATTCAGTATCCCCCAAAATTCAGATTGGTATGTGATAATATGTATGGCTATTTTGAATAATATCCTGCAGACATCATGCTCTTTCTGTTCTCTTGAAATAAAACTGGCGAATATAATAGTGCATTTTTAAAAAAAGTATTTTAGCTGCTTTAAGTAATATTTAAGAAAATATGAAGTGCTGAGATTTATATTTAAAATATTTGATTTATGTATCTAGAATTATAAAATAAATTTTCCCACTTTTTAGTGCCTTGATACCACATTTGACCCATTTGTTATGTTATGTTCTCCCACACTAATTGCAACTCACATTGCTTCCCTTTGTGATGAGGATTATAGTTTATTCAGATAAGTAAGCAAGATCTATCTACATAAAAGATTTAAATTATCTTGAAGATGTGATACAGTGTAGTTAGATTTTGGATATCCAAGTCACAAATGAGTACAACAGTAAGAAAAATAAGTAAGTCAATAAGCTCAGTTACTTTTCTACTCAGACCAGTGTTTAAAAGAACAGTATTTATGCTTTCAAAAGCTTGGTTAAACTTTATTTTAAAATCTAGCTATGTTTAAATGTTTAGATTAAAAGGATGTATTACTCTTTGCTCATTTGATTTTATATTGCTCATGTTTCTCCATCCTTCTCTGGAGTTCTTTTTGTTCTTAAAAGTGTTCTATGTTCTGATATGTTTTCAAAGGATCCTTTCTAGGCTTTATTTATGATTAAAATAAGTCCTTTACAAATAATTCTCAAAATTAAATTTTTAGTATAGTATGAACTAAATTTTCTGGTATCAAATACATGAATTCACTTTTTATTTTGGATAACAAATAGTGACCAAAGAAAACATTTTAAAAAGTAACTTTCCATTTCATTAAAATACATTGATGGAAAGTTTGATGTAAGAAATGCATAAAACATGCACTTTGGTAAATAGCATTTGTTTTAATGTGGCTGTCTAACCAGCCTTTTATTTCAGCAGGTATAATTTTAATTTCTTGAAATTAAAAAGCTTTTTTTTTTTTTTTCTTTTTCTCCCCCCTCCCTCCCCCTTTATGACTTGGTTATTTCTTACTAGCCAACAGTCTTTGTAGTTACTACATTAGACTGCACATTGTTTGTGACCTTTAGGAATTAAAATGTACTACAGAGTAAATTTGTAATGTACAAAGAAACGTATATTAAACACTATTAGCTTGGAAAGTTTAGAATGATGAAATAGGTTTTGTTATCTGGAATAACAATAAGAAATGTTAGGCATTGTCAACTTCAACATTATCCCACTTTAGGCAAAATTGAAAGATCAAAGATAGCAGTATTATATAGATTATAATATTACATGTTAATTTAACTTTTACTTGACAGGAACAATAAGATAATTTGTTTTTCTCACAGAAATTAATTTAAGAAAAACAATTATTGAATGACTACTGTATGAAAGGCACTACTGTATGTTAGAACAAGTTTGTTTTAAAAAAGAATAAGGTGCAATCCCCACTCTAGAGATCTGCTTTGATAAATTATTTAATCTTTGTATTTTTAATACACAGTAAATGGTTTTTTACCTGTAACTCAGAGTCCCAAATTATTTCAGGGAAAAAGTGATAGGAAAAAATGCAGTGCTGTTCAGACTTGGATAGATTTTATAGAGCCTTGAACGTTTTAGAGCTGTGATTAAAATGCCTCATCATTCTCCTGAAGAAGAAAAGTGCTTAAACATATACGTACATATACACACACATACACCTATATGTAAATAAAATAGTATGAACAATGACATGTAATTTGATGTAGCCCGTAGTTTAGTGTTTATTTTTTCTTTAATTGCCATCTAGTAAGAAAAGATGCCAAGTTACTATTTTAGATGATGAAATGCAAGACACATCTTTCCCCCCAAGAAAATAAAGTTTTTGCTGATAGTTTTGCTTTTATAGTCACATCTATTCTGGGATTTATACTAGTGTATTCTATTTTTAGGCTGTTGCCAGGCAGATTTAAAATTTCTCCTTTTATGGTTGTCTAATTTCTAGCTTTCTGACTGGTTACATGAACCTGCTTTCTTTAGCCAACCACAGTGACTATGCAAACTGTATTTCAGTTTCTGTTGCTGTGAGAGAACTGATAAGATGGCTGCAGGGGGCTCCCTTTGGGTATGTTCAGTATTGTAAAGAAGATTGTCATGATATAGTAATAAGCAAAAGTAAATTCCTTTCAAAATGATACTTTATTTTTTGAAATATGAAATCAAACTAAACAAATATTATAAGGCTTGAAAAATGCCTCATGTCAGATTTGATTAATTTTAATAATGCTGTGTTTTGCATTTTTTCTGAGGCAGCATTGTGTGTAGGTGGGCATATATTGTTACTTGTTGTTAGTAAATAAGCATCCTGAGTCCCCAAAGAAAGGTTGTCCTCTCTATGTACACCTGCTGTATGTGAACCTGCTAGCATGTTAGTCTACAATTATGTCAAAAATATTGTTACTATTTTTGCTTCCTAAAAGGGTAATTCAGTTTTTTTCCCCTTAATTCTATTTATTGATTTGAGATCGAGAACACAGAGAGAGAAAGAACAAGCAGGGAGAGGGAGAGGGAGCAGGGAGCCCTACGCGGGGCTCGATCTCAGGACCCCTGAGGTCATGACCTGAGCTGAAGGCAGACGCTTAACCAACTGAGCCACCCAGACACCCTGTAATTTAGTTTTTAATTTAAGAATTATTTTAGATAATAGTTATATGTATATAGTTCGTCATTCTTTTAGCCAATATTTACTAAGTGTATACTATGTGCCAGACACTAGATACTTATTAATATTGTATCAGAATACTTACTTTATTTCTCATTCTTTTGTTAAATTACCTCTGAAGCACATCATAATGATACCAGCATATTTTAAAATGTTTTCTGACAACAAAATTGTGGACACTTAAAATGTTTTAATCTTATACTAGACACATGAGATATGCCAAAGTGTTTTGTTAAACATTATATAAATATAGATATTAAAGTCCATTTTAATAATTATTTCTAAAAAAGTGCATTTAAAGTATTGGAAAATGCAGTAATGGTGGCAAGACCATCATTTTGAATAAAGACAGTGTTGATAAAATCTGACAAAGCTTTATGTAACTCCAGAAAGTTCACTAAGTATACCTCATTTTAAAACAAATCTGTCAACATTCATTACATATACATTTTTGGTTATAGTTCCAGTTTGTGATAGAAGCAAATGCTTCTGTTTTACTTAAGACTTTCTAGTTCTTTTGTTAACTTTCCATGTGTAGAAGATTTTATTAATTTACATACATGGAGTGTTTATCCGCACCATGCTCAGTACTGCTTCATTTTTTTTTTTTTTGCTGATAAATTTTTATTATTATTTTTTACCATATACGAGTATCTCATACCCATTATTATCATCCTCTGAGATAAGCATACTAAAGAATTGTTCCATTTAGGACAGGGAAAAAGAATAACTCATTTATTTAAGCTTAGTGCAGGAGAATAAGGCTGCCGTTATTTTATGTATATTGCCTTTCATCACTGGTATGATTATAGATAATACTTCTTGGCCCAGAAATGTAAACTCCCTAAAGTATAACCCAACATTCAGTTCTCTTGGTATAGAAAGTGTGACCTAGTAAAGGAAAGTTAGGTAAAAAAAAAAAAATTAACTGTAGTTCTGCTATTTCTTTTTTTAAAGAACAGATTTGAGATGTAAATCATATACCATACAATTCACCTGTTTAAAGGGTACAACCCAGTGGTTTTAAAAATATTTACATAGTTTGGGGCCTGGTTGGCTCAGTCATTTGGGTGTTGGGCTCTTGATTTTGGCTTAGGTCATGATCTCAGGGTCATGGGATGGAGCGCTCCGCACTTGGCGTGGAGTCTGAGATTCTCTCCCTTTCCCATTGTCCCTCTCCCCACTTGCGCACCTGCTCTCTTTCTCTTTCTTTCAAATAAAAAAAATCTTTTTTAAAATAAAGCTTTATTAAAAAAATATTACTGGGGCGCCTGGGTGGCTCAGTCGGTTAAGCGACTGCCTTCGGCTCGGGTCATGATCCTGGAGTCCCGGGATCGAGTCCCGCATCGGGCTCCCTGCTCGGCGGGGAACCTGCTTCTCCCTCTGACCCTCCCCCCTCTCATGAGCTCTCTCTCTCTCTCATTCTGTCTCAAATAAATAAATAAAATCTTTAAAAAAAAATAAAAATAAAAATAAAAAAATAAAAAAATATTACTTATTTGAGAGAGAGAGAGACAGAGATGGTGAGAGACAGCATGAGCGGGGAGCAGGGAGCCTGATGCCGGGCTTGGTCCTAGGACCCAAATATCATGACGTGAGCTGAAGGCAGAGGCTTTACGACTGAGCCACCCAGGAGTCCCTAAATAAATAAAATCTTAAAAAAATATTTTCAGAGTTTGCATCTATTACCACAGTTAATTTTAGAACATTTTTATTGTCCTATAAAGAAACTCTGTACCCTTTAGCAGCCAGTTTTCATTTCCTCCCCAACTCCCCAACCCTAGGCAATCACTAATGTGCTTTCTGTCTTTACAGATTTGCCTATTCTGGACATTTCATATAAATGGAATCATTCAATATGTAGCCTTTTGTGACAGGCTTCTTTTACTCAGCATATTTTCAAGGTTCATTCATATTGTAACATTTATCAGTACTTTATTTCTTTTTATAGCCAAATAATATTCCATTGTATGGATATACCACATTTCATTTACCTATTAGTTTTTGGACATTTGGGTTATTTTGGCTATTCTGAATGGTCATTTTGGCTATTATGAATAGTGTTCCTGTGAACATTTGTGTACAGGTTTTTGCATGGACATATGTTTTTATTTCTTTTGGGTATATAGCTAGGAGTGGAATTGTTAGATCTTATGCCAACTCTATGTTTAACATGTCAGGGAACTGCTAGACTGTTTCCCAAAGCAGCTGCTTCATTTTACAGTTCCACTAGCATTGTATGGGGTTTCCAATTTCTCTGCATCCTTGCTAACACTTGTTATATTCTCTTTTTGATCATAGCCATCTCTCTGTGTATGTAGTGTTCATTGTGGTTTTGATTTGCATTTCTCTGATGACTAATGATAATAAACATCTTTTCATGTTTATTTTTTATTGGTATATCTTGGAGAAATATCAAGTACTTTCCTCATTGTTAAATTGGTTTTTTTTTTTTTTATTAATGAGTTGTAAGAGTTTGTATGTTCTAGTAGTTACAAGTCTCTTATAAGGTACCTTATTTGCAGATATTTTCTCCCATTGCATGAGTTGTTTCACTTTTTTGATGTGTCATTTGCAGCATAAAAGTTTTTAAGTTTTGATGGAAGTCCAGTTAATCTTTTTTTTTTTTTCTTTCATTGCTTGTTCTCTTTGGGTCATATATAAGAAACTATTGCCTATTCTAAGATTTATATCTATGTTTTCTTTTAAGATTTAAAACTTTTAGTTCTTAAATTTAGGTCTTTGAACCATTTGAAGTGAATTTTTATATATGGTATGAGAGGAAGGGTCTGAATTCATTCTTTTGCATGTGGCTATCTAGTAGTCCCAACAGTATTTGTTGAAAATACTGTTCTTTCTTCATTGAATGGTCTTGGCACCCTTGTCAAATATTAGTTGACTGCAAATAAATATGAGGATTTATTTCTTGACTGAGAGATCTATTCCATTGATTTATATGTCTGTCCTTTTTGCTAGGAGTACCACACTGACAGGATTACTGTAGCTTTGTAGTAAGTTTTGAAAATATGAAGAATGAGTTTTTCATTTTGGCTATTTTGGGTCCCTTGCATTTCCATATGAATTTTAGGATCAGTTTGTCAATTTCTGCAAAGAAGAAAGCTAGGATTTTAATAGGGATTACCGTGAATCAGTAGATCAATTTTGAATGTTGGCATCTTAATATTAAGCCTTTTGATTTAGGAGTATGAATTGTCTTTGTGTTTATTTAGGTCTTCTTTAATTTCCTCAACAATATTTTATAGTTTTTCAGAGAATGAAGTTTTATACTTCTTTTTGTTAAGTTTGTTATTTTTGATGCTATTGTAAATATAATTGTTTTTTAAATTTCACTTTTGAATTGTTCATTGCATCTGTATAGAAATGCAGTAGATTTTATATATTGATCTTGTATCTTGCAGCCTCCTAAACTCATTTACCAGTTCTCATGATTTTTTAGTGGATTCTTAACAATTTTCCATATACGAGATTTTGTCACTGAACATAGAGATAGCTTTACTTTGTTCTTTTCAAGTTAGATGCCTTTATTTCATTTTCTTGCCTAATTGCCAGGGCTAGAACCTCTAGTCAGTGCTGAGTAGAAGTGGTAAGAGCAAGCATTTTGTCTTGTTCCTGATCTTAGGGCAAAAGTTTTCCATCTTTCACTATTAAGTATGATGTTATTTGTGGGCTTTTCCTAAATTCCCTTTATAGTTTGTTGAGTGAATTCTATTATTTGCTAAGATGACTTATGGGTAAGTTACTTTTAAAAGATAATTGAATATTTAGGATCCTGCTGGTAGTATTGTTGTGGCTAATATATGAACTAGTGTGCAGGTTGGGTAAAATTAAGAGTCTTCTCTCAGACTGCATTTACTCTGTGGATAGTCTTTAGGAATTATATTGAATGATTTCCCCATTTTCAAAGAGATAGAGAAGAAAATTGTGGCAAATACCATATACAATTTACTCTTGAACAATGTGGTTGATAGGGTGCCGATCCCTAATGCAGTAAAAAATCTGCATATAACTTTTGACTTCCCCAAAACTTAAATATTAATAGTCTGTTTATTGACTGGAAGCTTTTCTGATAACATAAACAGTCAATGACCACGTATTTTATATGTTATGTATATCATATACTGTATTTTTATAGTAAAGCTAGAGAAAAGGAAATAAAGTCATAAGGAAAAGAAAATAAATTTACAGTACTATACTCTAAAAAATTTGCATGTGAGTGAACCCGTGCAGTTCACACCTATGTTATTCAAGGATCATCTGTTGTTTATTTATTGCTTAACATTCTGAGAAAATAGAACACCCCTTGGTAGCGAAATTTAAAGGATGAAATGTATAAGAAGGGCAATCAGTGCTAATGAAAACAACTTTGTACTGAATTGGGTGTCTGGTTGACCTTACCAAGCTAAAATTACTGTGTAAAGAAATGCGTGATAGCAGCATGGTTATTGATGTATTCGTTCAGATCATATGTAAACATGAATTGATATAAGTTGTCACTTAAATAAATGAGAAAAGAATATGACTTGGTATAGTGTCTGACATGTAATTGCCCCTTGATAAGTGTCAGTGTCTTTTTCTCCCTTTATGTTGTTTAGTTAACAAACGGGAATTTATAATGTAGAAAATGTATAAGGCATGCCTAAAAATAATAAACATCAAATTCAAGATTATGCTTAATTTTGTGTTAAGGAGTTGGGGATGGGGAAGGAGGAACATGCTGGCTGGTAGTGTTATACTGAGGGCTTTGTTTTTTATTTCTAGTTTATGTGGGTGATGGGTACACACATGGCCATTATATTTTGCATGTTCACAGTATTTTATAATGAAAACTGAATTATAAAAGAGCATCAGTATAGCTAGACATTTGTAAAATAATATAAACTTTGAGCTAGAATGGAATTTAGCAAGCATCTGATCTCCTCAGTTTTACACTTGAGATGAAATCTAGAGAGTTAGGGTGATTTATCCTATCTCAACTGTTAGCTAATGTTAGAACAGACATTGAGTAGACCCAGTTTTTTTAGTTTAGAAATCCTTGGTAGGCCAAGCTTTTTATAATTATGTATTTTTAAAGCATGGTAGATTATATGATATTTCACCATTTTTCTTTCTTCCTGTAAGAAGACTACGTATTTATGCCTTTTGCCATGCAACATGAAGTGTTTTCCAGTGGTTGCTTTTTACTTCTCCACCCCCTTAATGTCTAATGTGGCTTTAACCAATAGACTGTGAGTGAAAGTGGTGTATACTGTGTCTAAGAGATAGCTTTAAAACCCTGGTATATTGTATCGTTCTGTCATTGTGGTCTTTTCCCTTTGCCACAAGACCTAAATTTGGGGTGAGGGTGCTGCTCCTTCAGCCAATGACCTAGAAAGAAGAAGAATATTATTAGCCAGTAAGATTTTGAGGATGTGGGTTGCTGCCCCAATATTATTTAGTGAAAGCTGGCTAATAAACAGAAAGTAAGCTTTCACTCTTTCTCCTTAGATTGGGTCACTAAGAAAAGTTAGAGCTGTTTCCTAGCATTTGAAGGATTTACATCTTTCAACTTCTTATAAATCATTCTGTGTGTTTTAATTCACCCAAGCCAATTGTGAAAAATACATTTGGACAACTGGTTTAAATTCCTGAAGAAGTTAATACATGGACTTCTGTAACTTCACTATTACCTGCATAGGTGGTAGAGTTTGGTAAGTGGGCCAAGCTAGTGGATAGGGCCCTGATGAATAAGGTAACTGGCTAATTTTCTAAGGGTGTGTAATTTGATAAATGTATTTTAAAATTGCAGTTGTTGGATCAGGTCAATTAGTTTTAATTTGCCTATATAACAGAATGATCCCCAAAATATACTTGGAAAAGGGATTTTGGGGCATCTTGCATTTTTTCACGTAGACTACCCTAGAATTTCTCAAAAATAGCCGTGAATGTAACAAGTTAGACTGTAGTGACCATTCTGGTTTTCATATAACCAAAATTGCAAGAGAATGATTTGATCCTACTTTGTCCAAGGAATTGTTGATAAAGCAAACTCCCTGTTTCCTTTGTTGATTATTTTTTAAAAATTTAGTTGGGAGATACTTCATTTTGATACTCCAGCTGGTATCTGTAGGTTAATGACAGGTAGAAGGGATTCTTTGTTGAGGTGTCAAATATTATGATCACTTAATACTTTACTGAATGAGTGTTAGATAACAGATTTCACCAATTAATATTTTTTTAAAGATATTAGGATAGCTGTTGAAGGTGTTTTTAGGCAATTGAGAGAAGAACAATAACATTAGTAGAACTGAAGAATTGTGAACTACAGGGGATTCCGGATCCTAAAGTAAATATTGTGCTTTGGAAGTGACTGGGAGAGAAAACCTATAGAAAGCAAGAGAATATGGGAACATGATGAAAATCTTTGTGGGATTTTAAACAGAAGTAGTGAGAGTAGTGATTATATTTTACTGAAATTTTAGAAAAATAATTATTAGCAGAGATGTATCCAGTATTTAAGATAAAAATTTAGAAAGTCTTTATACTAAATTTGTGCAGATAAGTATCAAAGTGGATGGACCATTGCATTATCAGGTTTACCAGTCTCAATGGGTAGTGAACAGTAAAGCAGATTTAAATATTTATTGTGCAACACACTGCATATTCTTCCTGATTTTATTTTCAGGACTGTTACAGAATTCTCAAGTAAAATTTGGGTGTGTGAAATAAAATCACACTTCTCAGTGGAGAATGGGTTCTTAAAGAATCAAGTAGCAGAGTTGTGTTTCTGAAGAGGTTAGGAATCGTGAGCATAAAGTGATTATTTAAGAGTAAGCTATTATTAGTCCTATTGACCAATATTTATTTAAGCCATTTAATGAAAGCTCAAATTTGAGTAAAAATTATTTCCAGCATTCCATTATTCAGAATAATGTTATACTAATGCCAGTTAACAGCATGAGTGTACTTGGAATGCTTGTGTCAAAGATAGAAATGTCAAGTCCACTTAAATGGCTTTGCTTCCTATTTTGCAAGTTTGTGCTAAGTTTCATTTTTAAGTACACTTCATCAGGTATTCATAACTTTGAATTAGGGTAGTGTTTGTGTGTGTCTGTGTTATGTTTTGACTTAACAACCCAGGTACTTCCTATTGTTTTGTTCACTGTTCTTGGAAAGCAGTAGTACAAACCCTTGTTTATTCATCAGAGAAACCCTACAGTAGACTTACTCAAACTATAAATCTGGGAGTATATTGTGAGTATGTTTCCGTTTCATCAAATATGTTTCAGTATAATCCTTCACCTGTATTTTCACACTGTTTGGATTCTTGGTAGAGTACTTGCCCTCATCTGCTTCCCTTGTTGCTGGGCGAGGTTTGTGATGCTGATATCTGATTGGTTTCAGACAACTACGGCTTTGAGCCAATCAGACAGTGAATTTCAGTTCTCTCACAGGACGAAGCACTGAAGCAGCTGCTGATTTATTTTTCCTATGGGGAGATTATATAAACTAAGAGTATGGCTGCAGCAAGCTCCCTCTTGGGTATGTTCGAAAAATTACAAGGTTCATCTGTAACTGAAGGAGAAAAAAATGAGGTTTATTTTTAAAACTTGTTTACTAAGAAAATCTGATAGGTAGTGAATTTGAGAAAAAAATACTCAGATGACAGATTTCCTATTTTTTTTAAATAATTTTATGTTTAAAGGACTGCAGAATGATGTAGTATAGGAAAAATTTCCCTTCAATTTACATGAATATTTACTGTTGTAATGCACACATTAGCTTTATTGCTTCAAAAGGGGAGAGCTCATAACCTGCTGTGAAAGGCAGTAAGGGAGAAAAAGATGTAATAATTGTACTTACAACACTTAATATAGATTGTCAAGAGTCAGGCATTTTAATTTCATTAGATGAATCAAATAAGTCAGTTCGGTGCAGTAGACAACAGAACACTTTATGATGCTATCTGTAGTAAACCTTTGGGTCCAGAATACTATTAATTTTTGGAATCAGAAATCTATAACAATAGTGATAGGTGGGTATGAAAATCTTATTATTTGGATTTAAGGTATTGCTGAATTTTTAGTTACAAATGTTTTATAAATGTTAAGCATTGTGGATTTTTTAAAAAAGAAATATACATTTAAATTTTGCGGATTCTTACCCATGGGGAGAGAAGTGTATTCTTACTGTGTATTGTCCATGTTTGACTCATTCTCCAGTTAGGAAATTGATTTATATTTTTGGACACATTCATGGACATTTAAAGGAAGATAAATTGAAATAGCATAAAAGGTGTTATTTTTATTTATTTATTTACGTGATATATTAAATGTGTACCATATGGATTTAGATTTTATGCGTTTATGTTCTAGATTACTTATATTAGACAAAGAACCTCACTAATGTATTGCGGATCCAGGTTTTAACTATGTTTCCCTGACCTTATTGTCTGTCTCCTGTTGCTGGGCAGGAATCAGAATGCTGGCTACTGATTGGCTGAGTTGGTGAGCAGCTCTTGAACAGCCACTTAAATTCTTGAGCTTTTTGAGCAGGCAGATTGTAGGCTAAGACATTACAGCTTTTGGTAATACTTCCCTTTGTTGTTTCATAGCTATGATCTCTTTGCTAGAAAAAAAGAATAAAAGTTGTAGGCGGAGGGGGGATGAAGCAGAGAAGAAAATAATGTTTTCACTTTAAAAAGGAAGAGGTTCATTGGGCTTTCCTTAAAAATAATTTACCAAAAATTGAAAAAAATTCTAAGCTATAGATACCTATTAGCAGGTATCTGTATCCTTCTTGGTTATTTAAATATAAATTCCTATGGTAAAGGTGAAAAACCTTTTTTAATGCTGTAGAAAAAGATTTTATTAGTGATGGTATTGTCTCAGAGTTCTTGAATCTGAATATATAGAATAGGAACCTAAAAACAGTTTTTGACTATCTTCTTCATGAAAAAATATTTTCTAGAGAAAGTACATCACGTTTTACACATTTACTTCTAGATATGGCAGACATTTTCTACTATAAAATAGAAATTTTTTTCCTGTAAAAATGAATTACAGTCATACGAAAGCTTCATGATTCTAGTGTTGCAACCTAAAAAAGTAGTTTTTCTTTTGTAGAATAGTTTTGTGAATGGCATCTCAGTTCCAGATGACGTATTTAAAATGATCCTTAGAAATGTATTGTTCCGGTAGTACAGCCATGGAGACTTGTTTGCAGGTAACACACCCTCTTCTAATGTGTATCTTTCTTAAATATACTTTCCTTATGCAAAATAGATTTTTAAAAAGTTACTGCTGATTGGTTTGCACAGATATGGCTGAACTAGTTTGAACTGGTTATTCATGTTACTTCCTTATGCTTTGTCTGTTTTTCATTATACTTAGAACCCATAAAAAATGTGGTAAATGGCTGTAGTGTGCTCCCTTGTGGGTATAGATGGTAGTTATTTTGTAATTCTTTGTACAGTACTTTATCATTACCAAATTGAATGGCAATTTAATTTGTAAAACCAGCTTGCTTGGATAATATTTATTTTTATTAAATGTTATTTGGTGGTGGCAATTTAACTTTAAATGTGATGTTTGCATGTTGGATTTTCTAACTTATCTACAAAATATCAGAAGTAAAGAGAAATTTGTCTCAAGGTTCTCTAATTAATGTCTAAAAACATTCTTAATATACATAGACAATTATGATAACATTATTGAGTGTTTACTAGGTTCTAAGTCCTTAATGTATAGAATCTCATTTAATCATGACTACAACTTCTGTGGCAGGTACTAATAATGATACTCCCTTTTTAAGATAGCTGAAACTAATGTTAGGAAACTTGCCCAGTGTTATATATATAGTAAATACATGGGAGAGCTGGAATTTGAATCCATGTTTCTGTCTGCAGAATTTATGTTCTTTTTTTTTTTTTAAAGATTTTATTTATTTATTTGTCAGAGAGAGAGAGAGAGAGCGCGCATGTACAAGCAGAGGGAAAAGGAGGCAGAGGGAGTCGAGCAAGGAGCTCGATGCTGGACTCGATCTCAGGACCCTGGGATCAACCTGAGCCAAAGGCAGATGTTTAACTGACTGAGCTACCCAGGTGTCCTGCAGGATATATGTTCTTAAATGGGTTACTGAAAATTATGAAAATATACTTTTTTTTAAGAGGAATGCTTCCTATTAATGCAACTGTCAGTAACTGTCAGCTTCCATATAACAGCTGAGAAATGGGGACATTATGAGGTCAGAGTCCAAAAGAATTATAGTTCAGGGGGCGCCTGGGTGGCTCAGTCGTTAAGCGTCTGCCTTCGGCTCAGGTCATGATCCCGGGGTCCTGGAATCGAGCCCCGCATCGGGCTCCCTGCTCTGCGGGAAGCCTGCTTCTCCCTCTGACCCTCTGCTTGTGTTCCCTCTCTCGCGGTGTCTCTCTCTCTGTCAAATAAATAAAATCTTTAAGAAAAAAAAAAAAGAATTACAGTTCAGTATTTAAAAATATTTAAAAGGTAATCATCATATTCCTTATGCTATAAATTTAATTATTTTCTGTCTTTGAAGTCAGCAAGAAAATGTGACTACAAAATTTGCATTTCATCTTCTTAAAAATTTTCACTTAGTATGAGTTTGGAATGGATAGTGGGTGGGAAAAAACTTGAAGGTTAAATGGTAGACTATAATGAATAACCCTTAAAATAGTGCCTATGATAATTCTGCATTGAAGTTTCTGTTCAATTGAAAGATAATTTTTCTGAATAGTTTTACTGAGTTCCATAATTAAAAGGCTAGGGAGAATAAGAAATGTAAGTATTTGGCTTAAAGTGAGCAAATGAATGCAGAATGTACCACAGTCTAGAAGTACTGTAACAAAGTGGTAGGTTTTCAAGCTGTATTGGCCTCTAGCAAATAGGCTAGGCCATTGTTTTATGTCTTTTGGTCAAAAAGAACAATGGAACACCAGAATCAGACCTCTAATTGAACACGTTGGGTTTATTACTTGTTGCACTGAGGAAGAATGCTCACCATGGGTAAACTCTGAAGCACATCAGTCAGTAAGAGGATATTAGAAAAAAACATAACATAGGATTTGGGTTTAGTATAGTAGACATTGGCTTATTTGTGGGAGGGTTTGAGGAAATAGAGCCTTACTTTGGATTGGGTGCTCTCAGAAAGTGGGGGCAATTCTGTGCTTGGTTATCTCAATAAATCTTATCTGTAGGGAGGACAGACTACAGTGAGGATAAAACTGTGATTTATTTTCTTTAAAAAAAGTAGCCATCACTCATTTAGTCAGAGAGAGAGGTTTAATATTTCATGGTTGCACAGTGACCTTGTCTAATTTGAATGTGGAGGTGATTTTATGTTCAGGAGAACAACATGGCTTAGCTGTAAGCATCAAGTCGATTTATAACTAGGTCTAGCTATGAGCCTGAGATTAAGTTCCCAGGTGTCAGAGGCTGTTTTTCTCCCCTCTCTCCAGCTACAGCAAGTGTATCCAACCATCATTCCTACAGGTAATGGTGATGATGAGTAAATATCCAGTGTGAAAACAATTTTCTTGTTTCCTGTATATCTTCGTCCGTAAAACACTTCTGTTTTATTCCATTAGAGACTGGTGACATTGTTTTCTCCAGGACGAAGTCCTTGCATCTTTTGCTTGCCTTACTGCACTGGCTAGGTAATGGTAATAGGGAACATCCTTGTCTTGGTTCTGATCTTACTTCACCATTAAGTATGACATCTGTAGTTTTCTTTGTAGATAACTTTTATTACATTTGTTCTCAGTTTTCTGAGAGTTTTAATTATGCGTCAGTGTTGAATTTTGTCAAATGAATGTTCTGTATCTGTTGAGATGATCTCATGTTTATTTTCACCCTTTATTCTGTTTATGCAGTGAATTTTGAATTCATTGCTTATATTTTATTTATGTATGTATGTATTTAAATAGGGAATTTACTGTCTCGTAGTTCTATATGCTAGAAGTCTGAAATCAAGGTGATCTAGGGCCATGCAGGAACTAAGGAAGGGCCTGTTTCAGACCTCTCTGCTAGCTGTGACTTGGGACAGCCAAACTCCAGTTTTTACATGGCTCTCTGTGTGCATATCTGTATCCAAATTTTCCCCTTTTTGGGCAACCCTGTCGGGACCCCTCTTACTCTTGAGAGCTTTTTCTATATCTTTGCTTAATAGACTTCTATTGCTTTACTAAAAAAAAAATTTTTCCCCCTTTTTATAAGGATACCAATCATAGTGGGTTAGGGCCCACCCTAATGACGTTATTTTATCTTTATCTCTGCAAAGACTCTAATTAAATATGATCACATTCTGAGGTGTTGGGGCTTAGGGTTCCAATATATTTTTATCACATGGACACCTTGATTCAACCTGAAATAAAGCCATTATGATTCATGACTCACTTATAATCTGCATTGCTTGAATTTTTTTTTTTTTAGTATGAAACCAACCTTGTATTTTTTTAATGAGCTTCACACAGTCATAATGTATACCTTTTTAAGGAACTTTTAAATAACTGACATGTGAAAGAATAAGTCATAATGGAAATTACTAAATATTTTAAGAGCAACAATGAAGATATAACGCATCAAAATATGAGATGCAGCTAAAGCAGCCTTCAAAGGGAAATTTATAGCTTTATGTGTATTGCAGAAGAGGAAAGATAGAAAATTAATGATTAATGTTTAGCATGATGCAGAACTACCAGACTTTTCCAGAGCAGCTGCACCATTTTATAATCCCACCAGCATTGATTGTGTGATTGTCTCCTTACCAGTACTCATTATTCTCTTTGATTATAGCCATCCTGGTGTGTATGAAGTGTTATCTCATTGCAGTTTAATTTACATCTCTCTGATGACTAGTAATGTGAGCATCTTTTCATTTTTAGTGCTTATTGGCATTGGTTTATTGGCAATTTATATATCTTTTAGAGAAATGTCTATTCAATTCTTTGTCCATTTTTTAAAAAAGATTTATTTATTTTAGAGAGCGAGTGAGTCTGTGCTCCCTTGAGCAGGGGTGGGTGGGGAGAAGTGGAGGGAAAGGGAGAGGGAGAGAATCTCAAGCAGACTCTCCGCTGAGCACAGACTCCCTGCCAAGTGTGGAGCCCGCCATTGGGCTCGATCCTACAACCCTGAGATCATGACCTAAGCTGAAATCAAGAGTCAGACTGAGCCACTCAGGTACCCCAATTACTTTGTCCACTTATAATAGGGTTATTTTTGTTATTATTCAGTTGTAATAGTATTTTATTTTTTAGATGCATGTCTCTTAGATAAATTACTTGCAAATATATGATTTGCAACTATATCCTGTCATGTGAATTGTCTTAGCAATTTTTTGATGGTAATCTTTTGTAAATATGTTATAGTACGGTTAATCTAGATATGCCTGGTTGCAAATGTAATCTTATGTGTTTCTTAATTTTCCTTATCTGTATACCTCTTTTCCATTCCTCTACTGTTTTTGGTCTCTCATAGTTTTATTTTTCTTTGTCAGCTTTTTTGCTGCATATGCTTATGTGTCTCCTTCAGATTCTGACTTCATTAGTTTGCTGAGAATTAAAACTAGAAACTACTCACTTTTTCCTTTTTTTCTCTTCCTTCCTTCCTTCCTTCCTTCCTTCCTTCCTTCCTTCCTTCTTTCCTTCCTTCCTTTCCTTCCTTTCTTCAGCTCCCTTCCTCCCTCTCCCTTTCTTTCTCTCTTTCTTTCTCTTTCTTTTCTTTCTTTCTTTCTTTCTTTCTTTCTTTCTTTCTTTCTTTCTTTCAATGAATGGCCTTAATTGTTTGCAATGGGAAGTAGAAGAAGAGGGGATATGACAGTTCCAGCACCAAGGGTAGCTCTAAAGACCTACTCTTGCTGTCCCCGCCCCAAAAGCTAGTCACTTTTTTTTCCTAATCTTCCTGATAATTGATCTTCTCTGGTTTGTACCTGTCATCAATTTTGTATTACACAAATCCAATTAATATGAAAATTAACACATAGCAAGGATTATTATGCTTTCTGTATGTTATTATTTCAAAATTACATAAAGGGCTGCTTACCTATAAGATCAGTTTGCAGTTCATCTATGATTAGGTGGCTTCTGTTTCAATTATTAAACTCTCTCTCTTTCTCTTTTTAAAGATTCAAAATGGATAGTATAGAAGAACCTCAGAAAAAAGTCTTTAAGGCTCGAAAAACAATGAGAGTGAGTGACCGTCAGCAACTTGAAGCAGTGTACAAGGTCAAAGAAGAACTGTTGAAAGCTGATGTCAAGCTGTTAAATGGCAACCATGAAAATGGAGATTTGGACCCAACCTCACCTTTGGAAAATATGGATTATATTAATGACAAGGAAGAGGTGAATGGCATTGAAGAGCTTTGTTTTGATCCTGAAAAAAGTAATTCAGAATGGAAAGAAACCTCTTGTACCTTAAATGTTAATATAAAAAACAAGCAGGATGATGATTTAAAGCATGAACCTTTGTCTCCTAATAGTATAGCTCCTGAACTAGTCTGTAAACTGACTGCTGAACCAGCTTCTGATGAGCCAGCCTCTGTTGAGCTGGCTATGGCAGATCCAGCTTCTGGAGATTCAGCCCCTGAAGATCTGGCCTCTGAAGTATTAACCTCTGGCGATCCTGCCTCTAGTGATCCCGCCTCTGGTGATCCCACCTCTGGTGATCCCACCTCTGGTGATATCACCTCTGGTGAAACAGTTTCTAATGAAACAGTCTCCAGTGAACCTTTCTCTGGTGAATTGGTCTCTGGTGAATCGGTCCCTGATGAATCAGTCTCTGGTGAACCAATCTCCAGTGATCCAGCCTCTGGTGATTCAGCTTCTGCTGATCTGTCCTCTGGAGCACTGGCCTCTGATGATCCAGCCTCTGGTGATCCGGCTTCTGGTAATCCAGCCTCTGGTGATCAAACCCCCGGTGATCTGGCCTCTGATGAACCCACTTCTGATGAACTGACTTCTGAATCAGCTTTTCATCCCACCTTTGAACCAAGTTCTGTACCAGTCTGTGAACCTGTTCCTGAAACTGACAGTACAGAGCCTAGTAGCAATAAAGGTGATGATTTTCTTGAAAAAAATGGGGATGATGAAAAGTTAGACCAGATTTTCTCATTTGATGAGAAAAATAAAGCTGATAGTAATATCGATGCTGATGAAGAAACCCTGGAAACAGATGATACAGTTATTTGTTCAGATCTACCTCCTGAAAATGAAAAGAAGGCAAAGGAAGATGCTGTCACAGAACCTGCTCTTGGAGAGGAGGCTATATCTAGCAGTATGGAAATTGACCAAAGTGAAAAGAATGAAGATGAAAATTCTGCAGACCTTGCAGAAACCATTAGTGAAAATGTTATAAAAGATGACAAAAATGAGATTATCTTGGAAAATACAGATTCTATGGAGACGGATGAAATTATTCCTATTTTGGAAAAGCTTGCACCTGCTGAAGATGAACTTACTTGCTTTTCTAAAACTTCTCTCCTTCCAATTGATGAGACAAATCCAGATTTGGAAGAGAAAATGGAAGGTTCTTTTGGTTCACCATCTAAACAAGAAAGCAGTGAGAGTTTGCCAAAAGAAGCCTTTTTGGTCCTCTCTGATGAAGAGGATCTTTCTGGTGAAAAAGATGAATCTGAAGTTATACCACAAAATGAAACATGCTCTCCAGGTTAGCATATTACTTAAGTTTTAAAGATTTTGTTTAGGTTTAATAAACTGCTTAATAAAGCATTCTTACCATGTTTAAATTTTTTTTAGTTGCTGAGAAAGTTGAGAATGATGTGACTGGAATGATCTCTAAACTTCATAAATTCTTAACAGAATTTAGCAACATTGTGTGAATTGATAAGAAGGGAGTTAAAATAATTGGAAAATATGGCCTTTGCCCTTAAGGGGCTTATGGTCTAGGCATAGAGAGATAAGCTGGACCATTGATCAAAGTCCTAACAATTGTTTTTGCTATCACTTAGCAACCAAATAACTTAGAATGTAAAAGCCTTCTTGTTTAAATTATTTGCTTCAAGTGTAACAAATCACATTTTACAATTAATTTTCCCAGTGAAATATGATTCCTTTAATATTCTTTGTTAGAGAATGACACCACTATTGCTAGAATCCAGAAACCCTGAAGACTGATAATCTATTTGATAAAGACTTCATCCATTTGCTTCCTCAGGCTTCTTGATTCTCTTCCCCCCGCATCTTCTGAATGATCTCTCTGTAACTTAAATCTGTTTTGATTGTGTTCTTCTCTTTTGTTGGATCCCTGTTACTTTTAGATTAATTCCAAACTCTTTAAATAAAAGGAATATAAACTTCTTAGTCTGTTCAAAAGCCTGTCTTTCCATCTCTTCTGTTATTCCTGGAGAAAAAGGAAAGAATGAGAAAAATCCTATTTTGCTTTCATGGTCAAACTCAAACATGATTTCTATTTGAAATTTTCTGAACTCTTTTCAGAGTGGCATTAATGCCTTTATGTTCTTATTGTATCACCATTCCCTTAGCCTTAGAACTCTGAGAGGAGTGACCTTGTAGTATGAAACACAGCATTTGGTTTCTAATTTGTTCAAAAGAAATAAGAGACAGGCCTAGGAGACACAGAGATGTTTTTTCCCACAATATATTGGAGGCAAAGATTTTTTTTCTTATTAGATTTTCAGAGAGCATTTATTCATTATTAAAGCTATATTGAGAGACAGGCTAAGCTGTTTTGGTTCTGGGGATTTAAAGATAAAATTTAGTACTTGTCCTCAGGATGCAGACAGTTGCAGGACATTAAATACAAGGCTGTGAACACACTAATAATGTTAAATTGATATTCTGGGAGTGTAGAGAAGGGTAACTTTATAAAAACATAGATGTATTTATATAATGTAGGGTTTTAGTGAGGATAATCCCTCTTAATTGTAGCTCCGTCCTACTTGCTCAGGCCAAAATCTTGGAGCCATTCTTATTTTTTTCTTTATATTGCATATCTTACCAGTTTATCAGGAAATCCTCTTGGCTCTGCCTTCAGAGTAGATTTAGAATCCAGTCTCTCTTATCATCCACTATCATCACCCTTGTTCTGAGCCACCATCATCAGGCCAAAACAATGCTTGGCTTACAGTCAGTGCTTAGTAAATATTTGTAGAATGAGTGAATAATTGATAATATAAGAGAAGTATATCATGAAGGACCTTGGTTACCATGCCATTGAATGTTTCAGGCAGAGGAGAATGACGTAATGAAGTTACATTTTGGAAAGATAATAGGTAACCATATTTAAGGTGACCTTAACTCATTCATTGAATAAGTATTTATAGAGAAAGTGGTATTGGGGTAAGTCCTTAAAAAACCTTTTGGTAGTCCTAACAAATTTCAGATTATTATTTAATGAGTTTATACATTTTACCTTTATGTGAGGGTTTTGATCTTAGGGACCATCCTTCCCACTTAATGCTATTAAATGCCATGAGATGACTATTAAGCCACCCATGTTGCATACTTTGAAAATTCAAACTTGCGTTTATTTTTGGTTACTCACTTTTATTTATTTAGTTAAAAGATTATTTATTTATTTATTTGAGAGAGGAGTGAGCATGAGTGGGGGGAGGAGCAGAGGGAGAGGGAGAAACAGACTCCCCACTAAACAGGGAGCCCGATGCTGGGGCTCGATCCCGGGACTCTGGGATCCTGACCTGAGCCAAAGGCAGACGCTTAACTGTCTGAGCCACCCAGGCGCCCCAGTTACTTACTTTTACTTTTATCTGATTGTATGGTATTAGCAGAGTAAGTGTAGTGATAGATTTAATTTCTTAGCTGATAACTAAACTTTTATTTCCTGCCCTCCCTTCCCCAATCCCCAAGGAAATTTTGTGTATAATACGTAAAGTATAGTTTCTTCATTGGTCTTAAAACTGTACTGTGTTCTCTTTACATGGGAGCGGAATCTGTTACAGTTGTCTTCTTTTATCAATGGTTTCACTTTCCATGGTTTCAGTTTTTGCAGTTTTATCTTTTTTTTTTTTAAAGATTTTATTTATTTGAGAGAGAATGAGATAGAGAGAGAGAGAGCATGAGAGGGGCAGGGTCAGAGGGAGAAGCAGATTCCCTGCTGAGCAGGGAGCCCGATGCGGGACTCGATCCCCGGACTCCAGGATCATGACCTGAGCCGAAGGCAGTTGCTTAACCAACTGAGCCACCCAGGAGCCCCAGTTTTTACAATTTTAGTTAGCCACAGTCAGCCATGGTCTGGAAGCAGATTATTCTCCTCCTAACTTATTCTCAGTAGTATTAACTTTCAAGGTCAGTAGTATCCTAATGCTGCATCACAATACCTATGTCATTCATCTCACTTCATCTTATCACATATGCATTTTAACATTTCACATCATCATAAGAACTGTGAGTATAGTACAATAAGATAATTTGAGAGAGAGACCATATTTATATAACTTTTATTGTAGTATATTGTTATTATTTTTAGTTATTGTTGTTCATCTCCTGTGCCTAATTTATAAATTAACTTTTATCATAGGTATATATGTATAGGAAAAAACATACAGGGTTCAGTACTGTCCATGGTTTCAGGCACCCACTGGGAGTCTGGGAACATAGCCCCTGCAGATAAAGGGGGACTATAGTACATGTCATTTTTATTGCTGTGTACCTTCTGAGATATTACTTTCATCATTTTTTTATTCTTGACCAATTTTTTTTTTAGATTATTTATTTGAGAGAGAGCGGGAGGAGGGGTGGAGGGGCAGAAGGAGAGGGAGAAGCAGACTTCCCACTGAGCAGGGAGCCCTATGGGCTCGATCCCAGGACCCCGGTATTCTTGACTAATTTTTAATGTTTTCAGAACACAGAATTATAAACTGAAGTACTGAGGACCACTTCTTCCCTCTAGCTACTAACATTTATGTGCTGTACTAATAGAAAACATAAACCTCTGTCATTTCAGGTACTTCTTTAGCAAATGTGTTTTAAATATAACAGTTACGATAGCTATGAGCAGCAACAAAAAATAATGAAAGATATCAGAAAGCAAATAAAAAAGCCATTTTAATTTTACAATAGTAAGAGAAAGGCTTAAGAAAGTATTGCAGATATACTGAGTAGGCCTGAAGATACTGTCATATTGTTGCACAGTACTGTATGATAACTGATATTCATTAGATGATTAAAATGATAATCTGTTTATTAAGAAGGCTCGGAAAATAAAGATTTCTGTCTGGAAAAGTTTAAACAGCAGTAGAAGAGGTACATCCATTAGTTTATCTTCTTCACTTTCCAGGCCATGTACTCTTTATCTAGCTCCTGTTCCATCTCTTTACTCTCTTTTATAGTCATTCTTTAAATTCTGTTAATAGGCTAGCACTATTTTTTCTCTTCCTCTTATTCTTTAATTGGATTTTGATTTTCATCTTGCCAGTCCCCCCTCCTTGTTTTCAGTGAAGTGACATTGATGCTCATATTGTTAAAAACCAGGGATTTAAATCCAAAATTTTGTCTTTATTCTCTCACACTTGGATGCTCTCTTTAATAGTCCCTCCCTCTTGAGACTCTCTAGCTTTTGGGCTATAGCATTCTCCATTTTTCATCCTTCTTGGCCCTTCTCATTTTGTTTCTTAATGGAGAAATAGGAGGGAGAGCTCTTCTCTGCCTGCTTTTTTGTTTTATAAACATTGCTATTTCTTAATATTTTTGAGGAGAAAAATATGTTTTAGATTAAACCAGATTTTACACTAAATTCTGATAGTTTCCTTCCAAATTTTATTTCATTTTTTTAATTAATTAATTTATTTTTTTTAAAGATTTTATTTATTTATTTGAGAGAGAGAGCACATGAGAGGGGGGAGGGTCAGAGGGAGAAGCAGACTCCCTGCCGAGCAGGGAGCCCGATGCGGGACTCGATCCCGGGACTCCAGGATCATGACCTGAACCGAAGGCAGTCGCTTAACCGACTGAGCCACCCAGGCGCCCCCAAATTTTATTTCAAATGAAAAATGTATCTGTGGTTGATTTATCAAGTTTTTCCCTATTCGCTCTCTAGGTAAATATTATGAGTATAAGTGCTTATGAGGATAATTGCATAGGAATAGAATTTCATGGGTTTTGTCTATTTTTGCTTTAGATTAGTAGTGGTAGAATTACTGTGGTTTAGTTAATTAAAATTTATTGATAATTTTATTGTCACTGTTTATTGTGTTCAGCTAAAGTTCTTTATTTTCTCAATCCATTTATATTCAGTTATTTCTTACTGTGTTTGGTTTTTCTTTGTGGAACCTCTTATTCCTATACATTGGTGGAAATTGCAGATTTTTCTTCTCAGAGTTGAGGAAGATCAAAGAAGCAGGTTTTGGAAAGGGAAGTATGGGAGGAACATCAGTTTCAAATGACTGTTTCTGTCCAAATTAGATACGTGTATTTCACGGCAGGGGTTTGGACTGTTTAGAAAAATTTAGGAGTAGATAGCATATAGACCTTAGTTGAAGTTGAATGACAAGATGAGATCACCTCAGTGAGTATAAATGGAGATGAGAGGAGGTATAAGAACTAAGCTCTTGAAATTCCAGTGTTTAGAGGTTGGGAGATGAAGAAGAGAGACCAAGGAAAGAGCAGCTCTTATATGTCAACTATACTTCAATAATAAGAAAAACAATAAATAAGTATATGAAACAAAAAGAAAAGAAAGAGCAGCTTTTCTGGTAGAAAGTCAGGAGATTCTGTTATCTTAGATGTCAAGTAAAGAGGATTTTGCAAGGAGGGAGTAATCAACCCAATTCTGTTTATGTATCAGATGCTGCTATTTTGTTCAAGTAAGATGGGAGACAAATATTTAATAACCTAAAGATTATTTGTGACCTTGACATGGGGTGGTGGAATTGAAAACCTAATTGAGATTGGGTTTCAGAGAAAATGGGAGGAGAATTGGAAATAATAAAATAGAACTTTTCCCCCAAGTTTGCTTTAAAAGGGAGCACAAAAATTCACTGTAGAAGATATTATTTGGAAGTTTGTATTAAATAAAACTTTTAAGAATTTTTCTGGAAATGTCTTATTAATCATGACACATTCTCCTGGTATGCTTTGTGAGGTTGAGAATTTTTATGTTTATTGGTCATTTGTATTTCCTTATCTATAAATTGCCTGTTCATCTACTTTGCTCATTTTGCTAATGGATATATTGTCTTTAATTAATCTGTAGGAATTTTTGTTTTGTTTTAAATATTCTTATAGAGCCAGTAATTTCAGACAGGGAATGGGCAAACTATAACCTATAGGCTCTGTTTTTGTCAATAGAGTTTTATTGGAAAAGAGCCACATCTATTTGTTTACATACTACATATTGTTTATCACTGATTCCCACTACAAGGACAGAGTTAAGTAGTTGCAACAGAGACCATATGGCCCACAAAACCGAAAATATTTTTTGGGTCTTAACAAAAAATGTTTGCCAGCGTCTAATCTAAGGTGACACTTTATTTTTGTCCATATTTCATTGGAATAATGAAAATGGGAAACTAACTCCCTATTGTCCTCTACAATACACTTTTTCCACCTTTATTTTATGAAATCTTATTTAAGATAGTAGTCATCAGATAGATATTAAACATCTACTTTGTCTCAGCTCTTTCCCCAAGTTTTTAGGATTACCAAAGTTACAAGATATGGTATCTGTTCTTAGTGAGCTTATTGTCTAGTCTGGTTGAAAGGAAAGAATGCCACACATAGAACTGTATATGAAAATGGGCTAATTTGCGATAAGTCTGTACTCAAGACTAGAGGAATTAAAGCAGAAACTGTGAATGAAGACAGATTCTAAAAAAGACAGTCTTAACCTAAGTATTTGGATGAGTTTCAGGTGTTCCATGAACTACTTGAAATTATATATAAAAATGTCTATTTGCGTGGGCCTTTTGTTATTATTCTGGGTTTAAGCAGGTCCACTCTCAGATTCTCTAGAGGCTTTTTGTAAAACAAAAAATTAAATATAGGACCTTGTTCCTTTTTGTAGAATCTGTTAATAATACCATTTTTCTTATTCCAAAGTTCTTTCCATTGAATAAAACTCACGTATAAAGTTTAATCCAATGTGTCTATTTTAAAATTCCAGTAAGTGTTTTAAAGTGTTGAGAATCTAGTCATATCTTTCAGGCATATCTGGAAAATGGGAATTGGGTGATAGGAGGAGGTTTTTAAGAAAATGGAGGAAGCTCAAGCTAAGTTTGACATATCTGTAAGAGGAGAGGGAGCTAACATATGCGTAAAAGAGACAGCTCAAACCAAATTGGCAGGCCAGTTGCTCTGTTGTATTATGGCTGATCTGGCTTGTAGTTACCTTAATTGGAGCCATAGCTAATTTTGTTCTTTGGGTGGTATCATAATTTGCCAAATAAAGACTATTAAACCTTCATCTCAAGCAACCCAGTTATTCTATGACTCTGGAGACTCTGGGGACTAGGAAACTCAGGAGTCACCACCCTCAGTATTAAAATCAGGAGGATTTATAAAACTATATGTAGAGGGGCGCCTAGGTGGCTCAGTCGTTAAGCGTCTGCCTTCAGCTCAGGTCATGATCCCGGGGTCCTGGGATCGAGTCCCACATCGGGCTCCCTGCTCAGCGGAGAGCCTGCTTCCCCCTCTCCCACTCCCCCTGCTTGTGTTCCCTCTCTCTCTGTGTCTCTTTCTGTCAAATAAATAAAATCTTAAAAAAAAAAAAACTATAGAAAAAAATGGTTTGTAATGAGTTTGTGATCTACAAGGGAGCAAAACATTTTCATTTCATTGAAACTGAAGTTGAGGGATGGAATCTTAAAATATTTCTAATGAGCATAGTAAATGGAAAGTTAATTTTCTGATACTCATTTATTTTTATTTATTTTTAATACTTCTTTATTTTAAAGCTTAAAAATAGTTTTAGTAGGGGTGCCTGGCTGGCTTAGTCTGTAGAGCATGTGAACTTCTGATGTCATGAGTTTCAAGCCCCACATTGGGCGTGGAGCTAACTTAAAAAAAAAAAGTTTTAGTAATCTTTATGTGCTGTTTTGTTTTGACTATTGTCATGTTTTACAGCTTTATTGTTTTACCTTAGTGTAAAGAAAAAAAAATTTTTTTTTTTAAGATTTTATTTATCTATTTGATACAGGGAGAGAGACAGCTAGAGAGGGAACACAAGCAGAGGGAGCGGGAGAGGGAGAAGCAGGCTCCTGGCCGAGCAGGGAGCCCAATGCGGGGCTTGATCCCAGGACCCTGGGATCATGACTTAAGCCAAAGGCAGACGCTTAACGACTGAGCCACCCAGGTGTCCTGAAAATATTTTTAAGAACCTTAATAGTTTCATCAATGAGCCTGGTAATCTGCCTGTTTTCACCTAAAAGGTCTTTCCAGTTATTTTAGCCTTGACTTCTACCATCAGGGCTGTTGGGATTAAACCTTGTTGTTTGGAGAAGAAATGCCATATCAAAATCTTTATATAATGTTTATTCCTTGTGATTACGTATTTAATTTTGGTTGTAGAATATAATGAAACAGCATGCCTTATTGAAACCCCTGGGGAGCCAGTTGCAGTGATGTAAGGGGAAAAAATAGAAACCCAAACATACTAGTGATTTGTTCTTCTCCCCCAGTTAATGATTAGGTTAGTTGAGGAGGTAATAGATTGACTATTCTGGTACATGTGGGGTTTTATTTATTGTAACAATGCAATTATATAGACATTTTTAGCAGTATTTTTTTGGTAGCACTCTGTTATATTTTATGTGCCTTGTGAAAATTACTTAAATGTTTTTGAACATTGGACTTTCCTCATGTATGTGATGGCAGAAATAATGTTTATAGTGTAGGATTATGCTAAGGATATAAAGTAATGTATGTCATGTGCTTAACTCTTGTTGGCACTGGCATCAGTTAACTATTAAGTTAAACTTTTGTTATCTTTATGATAGTTTTTACATTTCTATGTTATGAACTGTCTCATAACCATTAAAGTAACAATGATTTAATGTGGCTAAAATGTTAGATGTTTCAAATTTGGCAGTACTTTGTAATTTTTTTTTGTAATTGTCAAAACCACTACAGTATTTTAGGTTTTGGGTTTTTTTTTTAAGATTTTATTTATTTATTTGTCAGAGAGAGAGAGAGCACAAGCAGGGGGAGCTGCAGGTAGAGGGAGAAGCAGGCTCCTCGCTGAGCAAGGAGCCGGATGCGGGACTCGATTCCAGGACCCCGGGATTATGACCTGAGCTGAAGGCAGATGCTTAACGACTGAGCCACCCAGGCACCCCAGTGTTTTAGTTTTAATAATTGAATGTAATGGAATCCAAATGCTTTACAATAGGTTTTATTAATCTACTGTTGGCAGTAAATTACTAAGTAAGATTCTTTGTTTTAAAATTTATACTATTAATTTTTTTCCATGTTTAAGAGCTTTTTATGAATTTGGAGGAACATTTGAAAGTGGATTTGGTCATTCATTTCTACCAGTCCATGCTATGTTCCCTTTTTATTCCTAAAATTTCACGTTTTGGGACTGATTTTATAAAAGTTTATTCACTGGATTGTTAACACCAGAATTGTAAATTATAATGAACTGCAGTGAATTCTGATGGAAGTAAGATTTCCTTTTCTTTGTTACAGCAGAAGTAGAAACTCATGAAAAGGATAGCAAACCTGAGGAAGAAGAGCAAGTGGTAAATGAAGATGAAAGACCTTCTGAGAAAAGTAAGCATGTACAAAAAACCTGACCCGGTTTAGAAAAATAGTTATTCATTGTTTATTCTTTTAAGGCTGTGAAATATATTTCCTTTCCTGAGATGATTTTAAAATTTTGCAGTTTATGTAAAACACAGTTAAATCATTTTGTTGATAACTAACCTAAGGATTTTTGAAAGTATTATTTCATATACTTCAGTATTTTATTTTGTTTATTTATACTTTTCATTGTTTTATAAGAAAGATTTATGCTTAATATTTAATAAGGTACTGTCTGAATGTCTTGAGATAAATGGTTTTCGATTTATGTTGAGAGCATGGTGCTCTAAGAATTTTGTCGGGGGTGATATAAGTTAATGAAAATTACGTGTCTGTCTCCTTGGGTTCCTAAGCTTCATGGGAAAGGGGACTTGATGGGCCTGGGTGTTGTTAGGTTTATAAGATTATCATTGGACTAGAAGTCAGGAAACCTAGGTTCTGTATCTCTCCTTGTCATTCTGGTTTCCGTGTATGTCTATAAGTCATGATTATAAGAGAAGTCATGGAGTAGAACTGGATTTTAAAAGTAGGCACATAGATATATGGGTATAGAGAAAAGCAAAGAGGGATACTTACGGTTACATAAGGACAGTTTCCCTTTAATAAGTGGAGATTTTAGTATTTTTACATTTTATATATTGAAAAAGAAACCAGATAAAATTTGCTTATAATCTCATGAATGTTACCAGTATTTGAAATACAAATTTTCTAAGTGAAGATCTTTGAATATCTTTACCAAATTTACTTTTATAAGGACATAAATTTTATTATTTTTATTTGAAATTCATTAGGTTATGTTAAGAAAAACTAGCCTTGGGTGCCTGGGTGGCTCAATCAGTTAAGTGTCTGACTTGTGATTTTGGCTCCAGTCCTAATTTGAGGGTCATAATCCAAGGGTTTTGGGATAGAGCCCTATGTCGGGCTCTGAGCTCAGCGGGGAGTTGTCATGAGATTCTCTTACTCTCCCTCCGCCCCTCCCCTGTGCAGACTCGTGAGTTTTTCTCTCTCCCAAATAAATAAATCTTTTTTTAAAAAAAAAAAGAATAACTAGTCTTATGTTATTTTCCTAAGGCTAATGATTAAGACTTTTTTCTAAATTCTGAAAAAAATGTATTTAGAGGAAGAATTAATTAAAACTATGTACAGTTGTTAGATATCTGTGACATGAGAATGAATATTATATTTTGTCAGAGGATTCATGTGCACTATAAAATTTAGCAAAGGGAATGAGCATGAGATGATCTCTTCTCATCTCATATTCATATTTTAGGTGATTCTCCATCTTAATATGATTTCAAGGAAAGAATGTTTTATGTGCACATTATACATTGCTTAGCCATGAGGGAGTTCTTGTTTAGCATTTGAAAATCATTTCAAGATCAAAGTTTAAAAGCTACCTGTCCATTTTTCTAATCTCAAAAACAATCATTAAATAACTGATTGAGAATGATATTGGATAGCTAGGAATAATATTTTGCTGAGAATGGAACACAGTCATTAGGGTCTGTGATAAAAACCTGACTAATCATTATTCTTTTTGTCCTCAGGTGAATTTTCCAGAAGAAAACGTTCTAAATCAGAGGATATGGACAATGTACAGTCCAAACGTCGTCGATATATGGAAGAAGAATATGAAGCAGAATTTCAAGTGAAGATTACAGCCAAAGGAGATATTAACCAGAAGCTACAAAAGGTGTTACAAATTATAAGTTAAAAACCATATTAAATAAAAAACTGACCATCTTTGTTCTTGTAGGTTTTTGACATTATTCTGTATTTTACTGACATATTTAGGTTTTTCATAGAGAGAACTTGAAGGAAGTGGGTGAGCTTATTATTCTTAATAATTTAATTTTTAGAACTTTCTGATTCTTTTTAAAAGAGTTTTCAGATTTTATTTTTTCTTTTATATTGAACTTTATTCCATGGAAATATTAGAGTCTTGTATTTTAACTTTTTTTTAATATGTTAACATTTTAATCTTTATTATAAGCCGGTTTCATGATTGTAAGTTCCTACATTGTAAATCTTTGTTATGTTGTTTAGGCTTACTATTAAAAATAGTAGGGACAGGGCTTTAGGATGACTAGGGAAGGGGAGTATTTAAAATACAGACTTTGGAAACATCTGCCTATGTCTATTAGAGTTAGAAATATTGAAAATATGTAGTATTTAATATATTTTTCAAAATGTGTTAACAGATGTGTATGGCAGATGCCTTTTTAAGAGGAATATGAAAGGCGAGTGAAATTAATTTTTTAAGGTCTTAATTTAATTTGATAATGAAATTATAGATTTAATAATGAAATTATAAATAATCTAGGTTTTAGATTATTCCACTAAGATACAGTATAAATACATTAGAAAAAGGCAATTAATTAGGCAATAAAAAAGTGTCATTTTTCTTTCCCAGCCTTTTTTACTTGTCATATGGAGGTAATAATGTTTATTTAGTCCTTTTTATAGAGCTGTTATAAATATGAAGATAGGTATGTGAGTTTTTTAACTCCTATGTGTACTCAGAATGTATTCCTCTGGAACAGTGTTACTCAAGTATGGACTGTGGACATGTACCATGTATTCTATTTGTTACAGATCCATAATAAGATAAATAATGTAAATTGTAAGTAGGCATTTAGAATTTTTTTTTTTTTTTAAGATTTTATTTATTTATTTGACAGAGACAGACACAGCGAGAGGGAATACAGGCAGGGGGAGTGGAGAGGGAAAAGCAGGCTTCCTGTGGAGCAGGGAGCCCGATACGGGGCTCTATCCCAGGACCCTGGCTGGGATCATGACCTGAGCCAAAGGCAGACGCTTAACGACTGAGCCACCCAGGCGCCCCAGCATTTAGAAGTATTTTATAGAAATTTCATAGTGCAGTGATATTCTTAGTGTCTCACAAAAATATCATTTGCAACAGATTAGAAATTTTAAAAACTGATCCTTTAACTGGTTTCCTTTGAATCACAGTAGAAGGTATGAGAAATAAATATTAAAACTTGAATATAAAATTATTTATGAAATTTTCTGTTTTTAGTATAATTCTATCATAGTAGACATATATGTAGAAGTAGAGGCTTTCAGCAGATACTGTGTTATGAATGCCAGCTTGTTTTCTCATTAAACTAATCAATATATTGGTACTGTCTTATTAGTCCTTAAGAATACTCTTTGCTGCTTGCTGAAATGCCTTCTTTGACTGTAACAAAGAAATATATATCTCCTTAGGTTGTACAGTGGTTGCTGGAAGAAAAATTGTGTGCACTACAATGTGCTGTATTTGATAAGACTTTGGCAGAATTGAAAACACGAGTGGAAAAGATTGAATGTAACAAGAGGCATAAAACAGTTATTACTGAACTACAGGTTCGTATACTGATTTGAATTGTATACCCATGTGTCATTATTTTTATTACTTATTTTTGGGGATACATTTTCAAAGTTGATAATAAATTACATTTAACTTCTAAATATTAGAAGTAGAAGGAGTCACGATTAGTTTGCTAGGGCTGTCATTAAAAAAGTACCATAAACTGGTAGCTTAAACAACAGGGAAGTACTGTCTCATAGTTCTGGAGGCTAAAAGTCTAAGACCAAGGTGTTGGAAGGATTGGTTCTATTTGAAGTCTGTAAGAAGGAAACTTTCCCATGTGTCTCCTCTAGCTTCTGATGGTTTGCTGACAGTCTTGGCCATTCCTTGTCTTGTGGAAGCATCTACTGCTTTGTCTTCATATGGCACTATACGTGTGTGTGTGTGCGCGCACGCCCAGATTTCCCCTTTTTACAAAGATACCAGTCATATTGGATTGGGGCCCACCCTACTCCAGTATAACCTCATCTTAACTAATTACATTTGTAAAGACACTATTTCCAAATTGAATCACATTCTGAGAATACTTGGGGTTCAGACTTCAATATATGAACTTTTCATATAGTTCAGCCCGTAATAGAGCCTTAGTCACTGAAGAAAGGCTGGTATTTTCTAGCATGTCATAAGTACCAAATATTTATTATAAGTGATTCTTTTTATATTAACCCACTTCCTGCTGTGGATCTTATGATGTGAAGATACTAGTTTGTTAATTTGTATTTGTTAATAATCACTACATTTCATTTTTTGTTAAATATAATTATACATACACATATAGTGTCAGAGCTTCTAAATGACTGAAATGAATGCATGATAATATGCTATAGTAAATCATTTTATTCCAAGGCTAAGAAACTGGAAATTTTTTATCAGTACATTCATTCTGTCGTAAGTAAATGTGTGGTTTCTATTAGGCTACCTGAAATATGAGCCTAGTCTACAGATGCTGAGTTTGCAAACCACTTATAGAGCCTTACTTTACAAATGAGGGAAAAGTGGTCCATGAAAATAAGGTCTCACTGTTTTCTAGTTATAAAGCAAATTGCAACCAAAAGTGACTAGAATTTATATATTTCTTAGCCTAGAAGTTATTTTCTTGGTTTCATATTGTTAATTTTGTTTGAAGTGAGACTTTTTTTTTTTTTTTTTAAGATTTTATTTATTTATTTGAGAGAGAGAGAGCACATGAGAGGGGGGAGGGTCAGAGGGAGAAGCAGGCTCCCTGCTGAGCAGGGAGCCCGATGCGGGACTCGATCCAGGGACTCCAGGATCATGACCTGAACCGAAGGCAGTCGCTTAACCAACTGAGCCACCCAGGCGCCCATGAAGTGAGACTTTTTTAATAATATCTAAATAATATCTTTGTAGTAATTTTGTAATGTACCATTTAGGACATTACTAGTCCTCTTTTTTACCTTTAGCAGGTCTTTCTAATAGTGATAGTGTTGTTTAATTATTAAACTTTATTTTACTATACTGTTAAGAATTTTGAATTAGAATTTTAAAATGTTTGATGAGTTAAAAAGAGTGATTTCATTAATTGTTTCTCATTTTGTGTTTTGAAAATCTGAGACTTTGACTTCCATATTCTCATGTAACATGCAAGTCCAAATCTCTTAACACTTAATAAACTTTTTACTTTGATATTTCACTTTGATATATTTATTGGTAGCCTCAGAATCTGAATCCTTTAAATGCCAATCCAGTCTCTTCTTCACAAATAAATCCCCCATGCCATTGTTCCTCTTACTTGTAATTCTTGAATTCTTAGAAAAATCTTTAAGCACTATCTTCCCATTTTTCTTCTCATTGATAGTTTTTGAGTTCTTGGAAATTGATTTCTCTCAATCAATTCACATATACAGTGGGTTGCCAAATTATAACTGTTTTATTTCTTATTAAAGTCTATCTTTTGCTTCCTCTTACTTTTCGCAAGGCACAGGTCTGCTTACATGTGGATTTTTTTCAGTAGGTACAGTACTGTAAATATATTTTCTTTTTCTAATTCCTTGATTATAGCAATAGCCTTTTACGTGATTACTCTGGTTCTACTTTTTAAATTCTTGCTGGTCCTTCCCAACCATTGTACTCATCTTTCTAAAATACTGTTTGTTTCATTCTCTTGCATATAGTCCAGATTCCTCAACCAAGTGCCATTATTCATTTTTTATTTTTAATTTCTGGATCTCCTAGTTTTTGATCCACTTTTCCTAATACCTGCTACTTGCTACACTGTCCTTCAGAGTATCAACGTTCATAGTATTTTTATTTTAGGCTTTCAACTTCATACTATTTCTCCCATTCAGTTACCTATAATGATCTGCCCTTACCATGCTATTTAAGTTTTACTAAGCTCAGTTTAGTCCCTGTCTCTTTCTGTGTTGTTCTGATATTTAGTATTTTATGGAAGTAAAATTCAGATAACAAAATAACTGTTTTAGTTTACAAATCAGTGGCATTTAGTTCATTCACATTGTGTGACTGTCATCTCTATCCAGTTACAAAACATTTTCATGAACCCAAAAGAAAACCTATGTCCATAAAATAGTCACTCCCCATTTTCCTTTCCCCTAGTCCTTGGCAACTGCTAATCTGCTTTCTGTCTCTGTTGATTTACCTATTCTGCATATTTCTTTTGGACAGAATCCTACAATATATGACTTTTTGTGTTTGGCTTCTTTCTCTTGGCATAACATTTTCAAGATTCATACACAACGTAGCATGTATCAGTACTGCATTCCTTTTTATGGCTAAGTAATAATTATATTTGTATGCTATTGAAAGTATTTGTAAAGTACAGTGAAAATAAGTAGGTATTCAAGATGTTAAGTGTAATTTGCAGAGTAATCACTAAGGAAAAAACTAAAGTATATATAGCTATATAATATATAATATAATGGGTCTGTGTTATATAAATGATTGACCCTTGAATAATGCAGGGGTTGGGTGCTGACCCCCTCCCCTGGTGTAGTCAAAAATCCATGTATAACTTTTTTTTTTTTTTTAAGAGAGGTGGGGGAGGTGCGGTGGGAGAGGGGGAGAGAGACTTAAGCTGGCCCATGCCCAGTACAGAGCCTGATACAGGGCTCAATCTCACAATCCTGATCATGACCTGAGCCAAAATCAAGATTCGGATGTTTAACCACTGAGCCAGCCAGGTGCCCTGCTGCTGAATTTTTTATTTCAATTATTATACTTTCTGCTCTAGATTTTCTGTGTTTTCTTTACACAACTTCTATCTCTGATATTCTGTTTGGTGAGACATTGTTTTCCAGTTTCTTGTGTGTGTGTGTGTGTGTGTGTGTGTGTAAGTTCTTTGCCCATTGTTTTAGCTCTAGGAACAGATTTTTAATCCATTTATTTAAAGTCTTTGTCTAGTAAGTCCCAATACCTTAGCTATCTTTCTTTTCATTATTTTCTTTCTGTGAATGGCCCATACTTATTTATTGTTTCTTTGTATGCCTCCTAATTTTTTGTTGTTGAAATTTGAGTATTTTGAATATTATAATGTGGCAGTTCTGGGAATCAGATTTATTCCCACTACCCAGAGCTTGTTGATGTTTCTTGTTGTGGTTTGTTGTTTGTTGATTTGATGACTTCTAAACTGTTTTTGGAAAGTATAGATTCTTTGTTGTGTGTGGCCACTGAAGTTTGTGTTTCATTAGCTTAGTGGTCAGGTAATGTTCTGACAGTTAAATGGAGCATAAAAAAAAAAGGAAGAAAGAAAAAAATACTCTCCTAATCTTTGCAGATTGGCTCTGTTGGGGCACTCCTTCAGTGCTTATTAACCAGGCCATTTACAACTTGCTCTATCCAACTTGCCTTATCCTTTACTTCCTGCTTGCATAAATGAGAGCTTAGGGTCTTTTCAGGCCATTTTGTGCTTTTTTTTTTTTTTTTCCTGGGCATTTGCATAGTTTTCTCAATTCAAGAGCTTTTAGAGTCCCTTTTATGTCATGTGTCACCTTTCCCAACCTTTTCTTACCCAGGCTTTTCTATTTATTGCTTGTCCAAATTGTAGTTCTTTGCCCCAGACTGCTGTGCCAATACCTGTGCCTTCAAATCTTTTTAGGAAAAGCAGTCTGTGATGCTACCCCAGCCTTGGAATTACTTGAGTTGTGTGAAACAAAGGCTGGCCTGTGTGCTGATCCTTAAGTTGCCAGTGAAAATAAGGTCCATATGCTTCCTGTGGCACTAGAAGCCTATACCAGGCATTCTGTCATCTTCACAGCCACTGCTGATCTGGGTGTGGGGAATAATGAATGGACAACCTAAAAGACCATAATGCTCGCTTACTGCAAAGTAGCAGCTTTATTCTTCCCTAAGTCTTCCGTTGGCTGTTCTGAGTTTTTTTAAGTAGGCTACACACCCAGTGTAGAGCCCATCATGGGGCTTGAACTCATAACCCTGAGAACAAGATGTGAGCTGAGATTAGGAGTTGGACAACAACTGAGCCACCCACATACCCCACTGTTCTGAGGTTTTTGTTTTTTTTTTTTTTAAGATTTTATTTATTTATTTGACAGAGAGAGACACAGCGAGAAAGGGAACACAAGCAGGGGGAGTGGGAGAGGGAGAAGCAGGCTTCCTGCTGAGCAGGGAGCCCGATGCGGGGCTCGATCCCAGGACCCCGGGATCATGACCTGAGCCGAAGGCAGACGCTTAACGACTGAACCACCCAGGTGCCCCTGTTCTGAGTTTTTGAATAGATTCCAGAGTTGTGCAAAAGTTGATTCTAACAGTGCATGTCAGCTCATTAGTTGCTTTTGGGAAGGGACTGAACCCTGAAGTTCCCTACTCAGCCATTTTTGGTGATACCACTCTGTTCCAGTATCTTTATTATAATTACTTTCGAGTTCCCCAGTATTTAAAGCATATATATCGCATAGTTCCGCAAATAATTACATACTTTGCTGAATTATTTATGTTTCGTAGTTACAGCTGACAACAAATGTTTGAAAATACTACCATATATATTTTCTATAGCTCATTCCATAGCAGTTGATGAGTACATATCCCTGATTAGCATATATATATTCATTTATTTATCTGACTGACTTTGGCAAAATCTAATATTGAGTTCAATAAAATTCAAAGTTAAAACATTTAAAAACAAATACATAAATTGGGTTCAGATATTTTGCTGTAAGGAATAAATTAATGTAATAACAAATTTTAATATTAGTGCCTTCTTTTTTAAAACACAGCAGTTACTACAAAAAATACTTTTAAGAGACTCATGATCCTTTTGCAGTAGTATAAAAATTTACTATACATTGAAAAATTTGGTGAGAGAATAGAATTGAGTCATGTAGACTTTAGAGGAAAGTTCATGAAGTGCTCTTTTCTGCTAAAATTTTTAAGATATAAATTTCTCTAGATATAGGAAAGTAGATTTCTATTGATTTTCATATTGTCATTCTTATATATTTTTAAAAATGGGCTACTTTGGGATTATTTAAAATAATTTTTAAGGTTTTAATAATTGGTTTGTTGTGTGATATGACTTTTGTCCACATCCTTTTACTAAAGCCTATTTTAAATTATTAAATCCTTTTCTGTGTCCTAAACATATTTTATAAGAGCTGAAAATAATTTTCAGCATTGGGATATCTTGTATATTTTTTTAGGGTTGTTGCTTTTTTTTTTTTTAAGATTTTTTATTTATTTAATTGACAGAGAAAGAGAGAGTGGGGGGAGGGCAGACGGAGAGGGGAAGCAGATTCTCTGCTGAGCAGGGAGTGCGGTATCCAGGGACCTCCGATATCCAGGGATCCCTGGATCATGACCTGAGCTGAAGGCAGATGCTTAACCGACAGCCACCCAGGTGCCCGAGGGATTGGTTGCTTCCTGAATCATGAAAAAGTTTTGTGTATTTTTGCTTTTTCAGAGATGTCAAATGGTAAAGTAAATCTCAACAGTTATTTCCTTGATTTTTATTATTATTATTATTATTTTTTTAAAGATTTTATTTATTTATTTATTTGACAGAGAGAGACACAGCAAGAGAGGGAACACGAGCAGGGGGAGTGGGAGAGGGAGAAGCAGGCTTCCTGCTGAGCAGGGAGCCCAATGTGGGGCTCGATCCCAGGACCCTGGGATCATGACCCGAGCTGAAGGCAGCTGCTTAACGAACTGAGCTGCCCAGGCACCCCGATTTTAATTATTTTTTAAGTGTAAAATGTCGTATAATTTTTAGATTTATATATCTTTGATGCTCTGTCAAGATGAGCATTATAGTAACTTAGAAGAACGTCTTAAAATGCAGATAGTTGTCATTTGCTGTGGAGTCAGTAGCAAATGTGTAATAAAAAGAGAAATTATCAACAAATATTTAGCTTTTCTACCTTCCCAGACCATAACCACCCGCCAAACATACTTCCAGATAATTGCAAAGAGGAAGTAAAAATGGAAGTTCTCCGCTCTTTATTTTTTTTTAAGATTTTATTTATTTGAGAGAGAGCGCAAGAAGGGGGGAGGGTCAGAGGGAGAGGTAGACTCCCTGCTCAGCAGGGAGCCCGATATGGGATTCGATCCTGGGACTCCAGGATCATGACCTGAGCCAAAGGCAGTTGCTTAACCAACTGAGCCACCCAGGCGCCCCAATTCTCCACTCTTTAGATCAGAAATGTAATTAAAGTACTACATATCGAAACCTGTAAGTGAAAGACACAGCAGTATTCAAAGGGAATTTTACAATTTTAAATTCATTACTACTGAACAGGAAAACAGAACATTATGTGTTCATGTCCTGTGCTAGGAAAAAACAATTACAGACTAAACTCCCAGAAGGCAGAAAGAGTTAATAAATTAATAAAATGTAAAAAACCCAACCCTTTTTGAATATTGAGCAATGAAGACAAAACCTTATTCTTTTGTGAAGACTTTAAAAATAGATTAATTTTTTATTTATAAATAATGAGTACAAATAAGCTACATAAGGATTCAAAAAGGAGACAAAGATCCAGAAGAGATTCTTTAAGTAAGAGGACATTATTATATAAACCTTATACCTATTATGTCCATTTTATTTAGTAAGGAAGTAGAAAGCCTAAAATTATAAGGAACTCTGTTCAGATTATAACCCATATCATATTTACTAGTGGATCATGGAAGTATTTCTATTGAAGTTGCGACTAGGACAAAGATGTCTATTATCTATGCTGCTATTTAGAGTTTTGGTGGCAGTCTTAGCAATAAAATAATGACAGGAAAAAAATTAAGAGTAATGATTGGGAACACAATAGAATTAACTTGGCAAACTGTTGAAAAAGTAGTAAATTTAGAAACTGCCTGATTGAGGAAGAACTTTCTCCTGGTTTTTCTATATATCAACAATAAACAATAAGAAAATATGAGATAAAGGTTGTACATTTGGTAGATATTTAAAAATGAATAAGTAGTTAAGAATAAACCAAAAAGAAAATTTCAAGACCATTGTGAAGAAAAAGGACAGAAAAAGAAAATCTGAGTCAACAGGTTCAACTGTAAATGTAACATGTTCCTAGATAGGAAGCCTTCATTCCTTTCAAATCATTGTACAGATTCAGAATACTCAAAATTTCAAGTGGATTTTTTTATGGAAATGAAAAAGCTATCAACACACCCTGGAATACAATATTTCATTGGTTATAATTTATAAAATGCCGTCCTAAGTAGTTTTAACTGAAAATAGCCACCCCCCCAACAAGTAAATCTGTGGCTGCCTAATCCAAGAGACAGTTTTGAGTAACGGATATATGTGTCCATTTATTCAGTAGCTTTTTTTGAATGCTAATATTTTAAGTGAGACTTGATACGTGATTAGCTCTTTTCTCAGATGATTATTTCCTAAGAGGTTCCTTGGTACACGAGCAAGGAAATCCCTGGTTTGCCTAGCTTGCTAAGTAAGGCTCAATGTGTCCGAATCTCAACAATTTATGTGACTTATATTTAAATAGCTACCCTTATGCCATTGTACAAGAAATGATAGATATGCCTAAGGAAGAAGCAAAGAGCAAAATGAAATAAAAGTAGTAAAGACATAATAATAGAATATGACTTTCCTAGACTAAAAAAGTGACTTGTTTATATAGTTTCTTAAAAATCTCATGTAGTACTTCCCAAAAGAGACCTAATCTTAGACACATTATTGACAGATATTTTGAATTATAATTTTAAAAAATTGCACAATTTCCTAGATTAAAATAACAAAAAAGCTGGTCTTTGATTTCTTTTTTTTAAAATAATATTAAATGGCAGACAGTGAGTCAGTGTCCAGATTTTGATTTTATTTCTCTGCTAATAGTTTAATTTTTTAAGTGATAAAATTCTTTTTAAAAAGCATTTAAATATTACAGCTGCGTATGACTTGAAAGTGAAGTCCTCTTTACATTCTCCCTCACTTCCTGCCAGTTCTAGCCTCTAGAAGTAACCACTTTTTAACTTTGGTATTTATTCCTTCTAGACCTTTCCCCATATACATCATATACAAAATGATTTTTTAATTTAAGTAAAAGTAGTATAATAATACTCTACAAACTATGCAACTTACAGAATACCCACCAGATAGACTCAAGAATGAAAGACATTCTTGCATAAATTGTGGTACAGAAAACACCTTCCCATATAGCTTTCTTGAAAAAAATTATTTGAAATATTTTAATCACAGGAAGGTAAATCCATATTAAGAATATAAAATTATGCTCTATGTCTTTGGTATTAGTAAATATGCATAAATACTCAAGTCCTAAGGAAAATCTTCGTCCTCAGGGTCATATGTGATCGATTGCATAGGCTCTGTCAGTGGACTTAAATACTTTGTTAGGTTTCGGGTCTCCTTCAGAAGTGACTACTTTCTGAAAGAAACTTTAAAAGTAAATAATACCATTTTCTTTGTAGATACGCTTATACTGGATAAAATAATTTTTCTGGAGGAATTCCTCCTTAGGCGGGCCTCCTGAACACGCTCAGAAGTTTAATTTAAATTTCTTGAAAATATATTTAACATAAAATGGCAGCAGCAGTGGGGTGCCTGGGTGGCTCAGTCTTGATTTCAGCTCAGGTCATGATCTCAGAGTTGTGGGATCCAGCCCCAGTGTCAGGATTTGCGCTCAGCGGGGAGTTTGTTTTTTCCCTCTACTCCTCCCTCTGCTTGCACATGTGCTCATGCGCTCTCTCTCTCTCTCAAAAAAAAAATAAATAAAAACAAAAACTTAAGACTGGCAGCAGCAGTTAACAGCAACAAAAACAGTTGAGTATTACATCTGTACTTTAGTAAAAGACTTAAATACAAAATAAATCATGTAGTAATGAGATACTGTTTTTTCTTTTCTGTTTTTTTTTCTTAAAGTTTCTGTGAATATGTATTTGCGCAAATATGTGATTAATCAGTTTATATAGCAGTACAAATGATTAATAAAATAATTTCACTGAAATGTTAATAGTAGCAAGGTAACATTTTTGACAGATTATTAAAATTAACATAATATGAAAGTAAATGTTTTAAAGAGTAATATTAAATGAGCACACATATACACTGATGTTGAATGTACAGATTAGCAAAGCCTTTCTGAAAAATTGTCATTTAGATAAATTTGATAATTATTAGATAATTTAGATAAGAATCATTTAGACAAGAGCTTTAAAAATATATTCTGTCTTAGAAGTTACATCTATGTGAGTGCTACCCAAGGAAATAATCTGAAAGAACAATATTGTCAATTGCATTATTTGGCTATAGCAGTACATTGAGAAACACTGAACATTTCCACTGGGAAACAGTGTATAAATAATGATTCAGTATATTATACATATATCCATAAGCCATGGCATTGGATCTTTTATGACTTACAGACGCGTTTAGTTCAGAATTCTCAGAAAATTGTATGGTTACAACATATTAAAAAATAACAACAAAAATCCCCACAGTTATACATACCCAGAAATGTCTTGGTCTGTGAATTCTAGGAGGGAAAAAGCTAACCTTCTAAAATTAAGAGTCTTTACCTCTGGGTATTGAGTTCAAAGGTCATTTTAGTTTTCATTATGATTTTCTGTATTTTCCAAATATATATTTTATAATCAGCTTGCCTTATTTTCTTTGCTGTTGGTGATCTCAGGGTCCTTTTATTTGTGGGTTTCTTGTAATATATGCGTGCGTTCCTTTTTAATACCATAATGTTACTTGATTTCTGTTTCATTTTTGCTTTTTTTTTTTTTTTTTAGGCCAAGATAGCCAGGTTAACCAAACGCTTTGGAGCAGCCAAAGAAGATCTTAAGAAAAGACAAGAAGTAAGGATTTCTATTCTTGCATAATTAATATTTAGCTCTAGGTGGTAATCTTAGGAAGTGGTGAGTTAGGAAGAAAGTCTTCCTTTATTACAGGTCTGAAATTTGCTTTCATACTGTGTACTTCTGTGTTCTCTCTGGAGCTGCAGCTCTAGAATTAATTATTAACCCTTTTCTAATCCTCAGTTACTGTTTTCCATATATCAATACTTATATTAATCTATTTTATGGCATTCTGGAAGTTATATTTTCATTTCATTTTTAAAATTACCTTTTTGGGATTTGTCTTACCATGTTTTTTTCTTTTTAAATTCTTGCCAGTGTCTTAGTCTAGTCTCTTATTTCCTCCAAAGTATGTTAGTGTTCCATTCCCTGGAGTAGCCCTCTTCTCTTCTTTGCTTCCCCGATATAATTAAGTCTGAACATTGTAGCATAACATAAACTACAATGTATAGTCTACCTTTTGCTTTTGTTGTTTCCTTAGTTACTCTGTAATACATATTTTTAATATAGCACTTGTATATTGCATTATAGTTTTTAGTTTAATTTCTTTCATTTCCTCTTGACTTTTTTTCTATTTGGGCAAGTTACATTTCTTTGTCGTGAGAGCTCCATTGTCTGGCACTTACTAATTGCCAGTAACAATTATTTCAGTAGTAATCATTATTACCATTGGATTTTTCTGTTTTCATTCATTTTGACATCTTCTTTACTTGACTTTAAATAAAGTTATTTTGAAATAATTATAGATGTACAGGAAGTTGCAACAGTAGTACATAGACTCTGGTGAACTTTTCACCTACCTTTCCCCAGTGGTGAAATCTTATATAACTGCCGTACAGTATTAAAATCAAGATACTGATAAATTCTGTTAAGTAGGCTGTAGACCTTACCATTTCTCACCAGATTTTATATGAATTCATTATGTGTATATGTGTGTGCACACATGCGCAGTTCTATGCAATTTGATCCCATGTATGGATTTATGTAACCTCTACCACATTCAAGATCTAGAACTGTTCCATTTCATTACTATGAAGGGACTCCCTCAGTGCTGCCTTTTTACAGTTTAAACCTACCTTATTTCCCCCCACATCCACCTCCTCCTGTCCCCTGGCAGCTGCTAATCTGTTCTCCATCTTTGTATTGTTTTTACTTAACTTTTAAAGCTCTGGTTGCTCTCTTTTCATGAGCAACTGATAGCTTTTTTGGGGTTTTTTTTTTGAAGATTTTATTTATTTATTTGACAGAGCAATAGAGAGAGAGCACAAGTAGGCATAGCAGCAGGCAGAGGGAGAGGGAGAAACAGGTCTCTGCCAAGTGGGGAGCCCGACGTGGGGCTCGATCCCAGGACGCAGGCTCCCTGCAACTGATAGTTTTTATCTTTGTTCTACACAGACTAATCTTACCAAACCTTCCTTTGGCCATTCCCAAAGATTTTTTTATTATAGTCTTCTTCAATTATATAATTTCCTGATTCTGAACACTTTTTCAGCTTCGTTTTTTTTTTTTTTTTTTTTTTTTAAGATTTTATTTATTTATTTGACAGACAGCGAGAGAGGGAACACAAACAGGGGGAGTGGGTAGAGGGAGAAGCAGGCTTTCCACCTAGCAGGGAGCCCGATGCAGGTCTCGATCCCAGGACCCTGGGACCATGACCTGAGCTGAAGGCAGACGCTTAACAACTGAGCCACCCAAGCCGCCCCCATTTGTTTGTCATAATATAAAAATTGTGGTATTTTATTTCTTAGAAAATTGATGTAAACTTTTTTTTTTAAAGCTTTTATTTATTTATTTGACAGACAGTAGCGCACAAGCAGGGGGAGCGGCAGAGGGAGAAGCAGGCTCCCCTGCAGAGCAGGGAGCCCAATGTGGGGCCTGATCCTAGGACACTGGGATCATGACCTGAGCCAAAGGCAGACACTTAAGCGGCTGAGCCACCTAGATGCCCCGATGCAAACCTTTTTTATTTGCTGTGCTTGAACCAAAGAAAGGGCTTTGCAATTTTTCCTTTGTTTTTGTACAGTGTGAATTTCCACTTTTATCCTTATGTTTGAACCAAGCAGCATGCTGCCCCACCATATACTTTCCAGTGTTTATGTATGTCTGTTTTGTTTTCAAAACTAATTCTAGTTCTTGTTTATTTATTCAAAAGTGACAGACAGAGACAGAGACAAACTTTAAGGAATAAGATGAAAATAGTACAATCCCTGAAGGGTTTGTTATGGATAGCTATAAGTATTATGGAAACAATAAATAGTGTATAGTTCCTGAAGATTAGAAAAGATTAATTTGAACAATTAGGGTATGTGGTGCTTGAAGAAAAATATTGAGGTGGTCTTCAAACTTTCAAATTTTGTTCCATCCTTAATTAGCTTTTGGGTAAGGCCACCTTTACATGCCCAAACTGGGACGTCTTTCTACCCATTCTTGTTAATATTTTCTTTTGTGAGAGAGATTTCTAGAAATCTCAAGAATTTGTTCATTAATGTCCTAATTCCCTTTAATTATAGTATCCAATATAATTTTACATCAGTGTCATGCTAGGTTTTAAAAACAGGAGAGATATAGAATGAAAGTTTAAAACTTTAGTTCTCCCCTCTTATTAAAATAAATAAGGAAACAATAATAATGCTTTTCTTCTATTTAGATTTGCTCCTTGATCCTCTGATATTAACCAGTTAAAAACAAACCCCACCATGCAGGTTTGTCTTAAAACATTTTCTATTTTAATTTTTAAGAGAGCACAAAACCCTCATAGGCAGTTTGCTATTAAGTCCACATTTATAATCTAGTCTGTTACTGCCTTATGACTGATATCTCTAACATATCCTTTCTAGTTCTTACTATAAAAGAAATGTAAAGATATTTCTTAGCTTTTCTGAAAAATCAATGATGTAGTTGAGTAAAATTTTAGATTACATTCTACATTTTAATTTTTTAAATTAAATTCTTAAAATTGTTTTAATTGTGCTACAAACACATAACCTAAAATGTATCATTTTTAACTTCACAATTCAGAAGTATTAACTATATTAACACTGCATAATAGATCTTTAGGTGTTTTTCATCTTGCAAAACTGAAGCTCCACTACCATCGAACATCTCCCATTTCCTCTCCCCTCAGCACTCAGCTACTTTTTGTTTCTATGATTTGACTACTCTAGATATCTCGTAAGTAAAATCATATAGTATTTGGGTTTTGTTTGTTTTTTTGTTTTTGTTTTTGATGACTGGTTCATCTGTATTATAGCATGTAACAAGATTTCCTTTTCAAGGGTGAATAATATCCACTGTATGTATGTATATATATGTACATATATATGTATATATATAGTATATACTGCATTTTCATTCATTCATTTATTGATGGATATTTGGGCTGCTTTCATCTTCTGGCTTTTGTGAATAATGCTACAGTGAACATTTGTGTGCAGATAACTCTTTAAGATCCTGGTTTCAAGTCTTTTGGATATCTATCCAAAAGTGAAATTGCTGGATCATTTGGTAATTCTGGTTTTAATTTTTTGAGGAGTTTCCATACTGTTTTCTAAAGAGGTCGCACAGGGTTCCAATTTCTTCACATTCTTGCCAACACTTGTTATTTTCTATTTTGTGATAGTGGCCATGCTAATGGATGTGAGGTGGCATTGCATTGTGGTTTTGATTTGAATTTCTCTAACAAATAGTGATGTTGAGCATCTTTTCATATGTTTGTTGACTGTTTTGCATATCTTTGGCAGAGTGTCTGTTTAGGTCCTTTGCCCATTTTTTAATCAGGTTGCTTGTTTTTTAATTGTTAAGTTGTGGGCCCTTTATGATATTCTGGATGGATATTAACCCCTTATCAGATACATGATTTGCAGCTATTTTCTCCTGTTCCGTAGGTTTCTTTTTCATTCTGTTCATTGTTTCCTTTGATGTGCAGACGTTTTTAAGTTTGATGTAACCTCCTTTGTTTTGCTTTTGTTGCCTGTGCTTTTGATGGCATATCCAAGAAATCCTTGCAAAATTCGATGTCGTGAAACTTTCCTCTTATATTTTTTTCTAGGAATTTTTAGTTTTGGTGTTATATTTAAGTCTTCGATTTATTTTGAATTAATTTTCGTATATGGTGTAAAGGCCCAGCTTTATTCTTTTGTGTTTGGATATCCAGTTTTCATACCATTTGTCGAAAGACTGTCTTTTCCCTATTGTGTAGCCTTGGCATCCTTGTTGAAGACTGATTGACCATATATGTGAGAATTTATTTCTGGGCTGTCTATTCTGTTCTGTTGGTCTATGTGCCTGTCTTTATGCCAGCACCACACTGTTTGATTTACTGTATCTTTGTAACATGTTTTGAAATCAGGAAGTATGAAGCCTCCAACTTTGTTCTTCTGTTCCAGGATTGTTTTGGCAATTCAGGGGCCCAGGAATTTCCATATGGATTATAGAATGCTTTTCTCTATTTCTGCAAAAAATGACAGTGGATTTTGATAGAAATTCCATGGAAGCTTTTGATCACTTTGGGTAGTATGGACATTTGAACAATATTAAGTGTTCCAGTCCACGAACATGGAATATCTCCATTTATTTGTGTCTTTTGTTTCATTCCACAGTGTTTGTAGTTTTCAATGTAAAGGTCTTTTGCCTTCTTGGTTAAGTTTACTTCTAAATATTTTATTCTCCTAATGATATTATAATGGGATTATTTTCTTAATTTCTCTCTCAGATTGTTTGTTGTTGGTATATAGAAATATGATTGATGTTTGCTTAGGGATGATGATGATGATGATGATTTTTAATCCTGCACCTTTGCTGAATTCATTTGTTTGAATTTTTTTGTGTGTGTGGACTCTGGAGAGCTTTCTGACTATAAGATCATGTCATCTGCAAACAGAAAATTTCTCTTCTTCCTTTCTAGTATGGCTGGCTTTTATTTCTTTTTCTTGTTTAATTGCTCTGGTGAGATACTTCCAGTACCATGTTGAACAGAAGTTGGTGAGTGTGGACATCCTTGCCTTGTTCTTGATCTTAGAGGTAAAGCTTTATTGATTCACCATTGATGTTAGCTGTGGGCTTTTGACATACAGTTTTTTTTTTTTTTTTCCTGTTGAGGTAATTTCCTTCCATTCCTAATTTGTTGAGTGTTTTTTTATCATGAAAGGGTGTTGAATTATATGAAATGCTTTTTCTACAACAATTGAGAAGATCATGTAGTTTTTTTCCCCTTCGTTTTGTTAATGTGTTTGATTGATTGATTTATACATTGATTGATTTTCATGTCAAGCTCTCCTTGCATTCCAGGGATAAATCTCACCTGGTCATGTTGTATAATTCTTTCAGTGTGCTGGTGAATTTGGTTTGCTAATATTTCGTTGAGGATTTTTGTATCTATGTTCATCAGGGATATTGGGCTGTAGTTTTCTTTTATTGTGGTGTCTGGTTTTGGTATCAGGATATACTGGCTTCATAAAATGTGTTTGAAAGTTTTTCCTCCTCATCAGTTGTTTGGAAGAGTTGGAAGACTGTTGTTCATTCTTCTTTAAGTGTCTGGTAGAATTCTGCGTTGAAGCCATCTGGTCCTTGGTGTTTTTTGTTATTAGAATGTTTTTGATTACTGATTCAGTCTCACTACCTGTATAGATCTTGTTCAAATTTTTATTTTCTTCTTGATTCACTCTAGGTTGTGTATTTCTGGAAAGCTGTCCATTTTTTCTAGGTTATCCAATTTGTTGCCTTATAATTGTTTATGGTAGTCTTTTGTGATCCTTTTTTATTCTGTGGCATCAGTTGTAATGCCTCCTCTTCCATTTATTTTATTTATTTATGTCTTCTTTGTTTTTTCACAGGTAATCTAGGTAAAGTTTTGCCAATTTGTTGATCTTTTAAAAGGCCAACTCTTAGCTGATTTTTTTTTCCTATGGACTTTGTTTCTCTGTTTTATTTCTGCTATAATCTTTATTATTTCCTTCCCTCTCCTGGGCTTACTTTTTCTTTTTTCTAGTCCTTTGAAGTGTAAAGTTAGGTTGTTGATTTGAGATCTTCCTTCTTTTTTAATGGAAGCATTTACCACTATAAATTTTCCTCTTAGTACTACATTTGCTGCATAAATTTTCCCATAAATTTCATATGTTGTGTTTTTGTTTTTATTTGTCTTAAGATATTTTCTAATACCTCTTGTGATTTCTTCTTTTATCCATTAGATTTTATAAGTGTGTTTTAATTTCTACATATATGTGACTTTTCCATTTTTTCTTCTGCTGTTGATTTCTACTTTTGGTCTATTGTGGTTGGAAAAGATACTTGGTATGAGTTTCATCTTTATAAATTTGGTAAGGCTCATTTTGTGACCTAATATGTGATCTATCCTGGAGAATGTTCTGTGTGCACTTGAGAAAAATTTGTATTTTTCTGCTGTTGGGTAAAAATTTCTACAAACGTCTGGTCCATTTGGTCTTTGGTATTAGTTCAGTTTTGCTATTTCCTTATTGAATTTTTCTCTGGATCATCTACCTATTATATAGAATGATGGACTGAAGACTCCTATACTGTGTGGGCTGTCTGTTTCTTTTTCAATTCTGTCAGTGTACCATCATTTGGTGGCTTTGATGTTATGTGCATATAAATGTATAAATATTTTATTTGATCAGTTGATGCTTTTGTCATTATATAATGTCCTTTTTGTCTCTTGTGACAGTTTTTTACTTCAGCTCTATTTTGTCTTATTTTAAGTATGGTCACTCCTTCTCCCTTTTGGTTACCATTTGAATGGAGTATCTTTTCTCATCCTTATAATTTTGGCCTGTGTGTGTCTTTAGATCTAAAGTGTGTTCATTGTTAACAGCCTGTAACAGGATCTTCTTTTATTCATTAAGTGAATGTATGTCTTTCTATGAGAATTTAATCCATTGGGATTTAAAGTAATTTCTGTAGGGAGGGACTAATCATTAACATTTTGTTAATTATTTGTCTTGGAGCTGTTTTGTCTTTTTCTTTTTTTGCTTGCTTGCTTCCTGTGTATTTATTTATTGTAGTGACAATCATTAATTCCTTTCTTATTTCCTTTTGTGTATCTTCTATAGGTATTGTATCTGTGGTTACCATGGGGATTACGTAAACTGTTTTAAACTGGTAACAACTTAACTTCAATCACATTTAAGAACCTCACTCTTTATACCTTGCTCCCACAACTTGGTTATTAGTTTTATTATATCTTTTTACATTCTGTATCCTTTAACATAAATTTACAGTTATTTTTATGCTTAAATTGTATACAATTAAATGTGATTTAATGCACCCACTTTATAGTAATGCAGGATTCTGTATTTGTTTGTGTATTTACCTTTACCAGAGCATTTCATCTGTTTGTATGCTTTCAAGCTGCCATCTTGTATCCTTTCATTTTCACTTGATTGACTCGTTTTAGCAATTTTTTTTTGTATTGTATTGCAGATCTAATAGTGATAAACTTCCCCAGCTTTTTTGTTATCTAGGAACATCTTAATTTTGCCTTCATTTTTGAATAAAAGTTTGCTGGATATAGTTATTTTTGCTTGGTAGTTTTCTCGTTCTGTACTTAGAATCTATCATCCCACTCCCTTGTAGCCTTCTAGGTATCTGCTGAGAAAACTACTGATAATCTTGTGGGAGCTACCTTGAATGTAATGGGTTGCTTTTCTCTTGTTACTTTCAGAATTCTTTATCTGTGACTTGTGACACCTTGTCTGTGCTTTTCAGTATAGATCTCTTGAGTTATTCTAGTTGGAGGTTTCCGAGCGTTTTGAATTTGAGAACCCTCAAATTTGGGGAGTTTGGGGCCATTATTTGCAGAGGCTTTCTGCTCATTTTCTCTCTCTTCTGTTAGATTCCCATATTCATGTATTGGTCTTTTCAGTTGTGTCTCATAAATCCCTTGGGCTCTGTTCACTTTTTTCCTTCTTTTTTCTTTTGCTCCTATAACTTGATAATTTCAAATGATTTGTCATCAAGTCCACTAAGTATTCTGCTTGATATAGTCTGGTGTTGATCCCATGTAGTGAATTTTTCAATTCATTTATTCTTCAGATCCAGAATTCCTTTGGTTCTATTTTAGAGCCTCTGTTTCTTTGTTAATATTTTTATTTCTTCATGCACAATTTTTCTAATTTCATTTAGTTTTCTTTCTGTGTTCTCTTTTACCTCATTGAACATCTTGATGTTGGTTATTTTGAATTCTTTAATGGGTAATTCACAGATCCCCATTTCTTTAGGGTCAATTTCTGGAGATTTATTTCTTTGTTGGGGCTGTATTTCCCTGTTTCCTTGTATGTTTAGTTTTCTTATGTTGAAATTTGGGCATTTGAAAAAACAACCACCTTTCCCTGTCTTTTCACAGTATCTTTGTACAGAGGAAGACCTTTACTATTCAGTTCAGGTATATACTCTGGGAACCTCTCAAACCTTTTCTAGAAATGCATTTTCTCTGAGCTTGTGTGTATAATCTTTTATCTGAAGAGGCTTGTCTCTTTGTACTCAGAAGCTCCCCACTGACATCTGTCTTCCATAACCAAACCATTTTGGTTTTATAAACCATGCTTTTTGGAGGTCTCCCTGCTGTCTGTTAGTATGATTTTTCTGGTGCTGTACCAAGCTAATAGGCTCACCTTTGTTCTCATCTGGCCCCTAGATATTCAACATGTGCTACTCCGTCCAAGTCAGGTGAAACAGAAACCAGTGCCTTGGACAGCCCCCTGAAAAGCCAGAATATTGCATGAAAGTTCCACTCTTCTCTTTCCTTTTTGAAGGAGAAGCCAGAGTGAGGAATTTTGATTGTGCCGTACTGTATCAGGAGGGGTTTAGGATATGGTGGATAAGTGCAACAGACTTTCCTACCCATTACAAAAAACCTCTTCTTTGCCTTGCTGTTGCTTGGGGTCCTATAACCTCTTGACTGGCTTCTGGAATTCTGACAAAGGAAATTTGATCCATCCCATGAGTGATGAGGGTGTTGGTCTTCCTATTCTGCCATCTGCTGGTGTCACCACACTGTAGTACTTAAGGTCTTCCATCCAGGGACCATACCATGTTCTAAACCAGTTTTATTTGTTTATTTATTATGCTTTTACTCCTTCTTTTTCTGTTTTTCTCCCAGAAATGTTCTTTATCTTCATCTTAGCCATTTTGGATGTACTAACCTATATGAAGATGCATTTTCCTCAAAAACTTTTTAAAAAACTTTTTCCGTTGGCACTGCACTGTTACTTTAATTTGCTTTTCTATTTGTTTCATATGTTTTTGTCTACAGGCAGATTTTAAGCACCTTTAGAGCAAGTCATTGTAATTTTGTCTCTTCTCTACATGTGTAACTAGTATAATGCTATACTTCTTGGTTAAAATTATTCTTTTATCCTATAAAAAGCATCAAGATTTGTTGATTGAAAAGAGTGATTAGTAGCATCTACTTGATGTGATCTTAAGCACCTACCACCTTTGTTTTAATATTTATTATATTAATTAAACCTTGAGCAGAATTATTTATATTTCTTAATTTAAGAAATAAATGATGATAGAGTAATTATTGACTGAGGCCCAAGTAATGGTAATTAATATGTATGAGAATCCCATTTCTATATTCCCTGTTTTTTTGGGGGAAAAGGCTGAAATTAGTTGATACTTAAGTAAGTTTAGAATTGAGATATCCCTTTATGATGTTATAAGTTACATAGTGGCAAGTAGTTATTTTTTAAGCAATAATTGAAAAAATAATTTTGATTTGAGAATTTTGATTTGTGACCTTAGGCACCACTTTGTTGGTAATCAACTATTTCTGGGAAAGAATAAATACGTACTTTTTTGAGTTTCTCTTGGTAATTTGGTGCCTGCTATGTGTGGTATGTAGTAGGCATTCACTTGATATTGAATGAGTATGTCTAGTTATTCTTTAGATTCATATTAATATTTATTAAACCCTTACAGCATGTAAACCATTTTCACATTCTTTATTCATCTTAAAAAACTGAGGTATAGGAATTATTATATTAATCTTTCACATAGTAAGCAGTTGTTGCAATGGATTAAGTAATTTGTTTAAGTGGCAATGCCAGGATTCAAATTCTTTTCTCATCTAGTCATATTTTCTGGAAGTAAAGAGATAGTATATTGAGAAAACATTTAAGGTTTTATTTTTTTTATAGTATTGGTTTCAGGTGCACAACAGAGTAATTCAACACTCAGATACGTTTGAAATGATCACAATAGGTCGAGGTAATGTCTTATTTTACCTGGGTATTTTTTCTCCCCCAGAATCCACCGAACCCACCAGTATCACCAGGGAAGTCTGTAGTTGATGTCAACAGCAATAATAACAATGTGCCGTACAGGTGAGAATTGTAAACAATCTGTTTGTGAAGCTTTTAAATAACAGAACAAGGTTCTGATTTTATTTTACAGGAAGATTTTGCAATGTATTCCTATTTGTTTATGTAGAGATAAGTGGTATACTGGATTTAGATTTTCTTCTTTTTTGTTTTGTTATAATTGCTCATTTGTGGTTACTGGTTTTGCTAATTAATTTTGAGGCTTTCTTTGGTCACTGAAGACTTCTTTAACCACTTGTACTAAATAGTATTAGAGAAATGATTTGATCAGGGTGATAAAAACTAATGTCTACAGATATTAGGATGTACGTTTGGCTTTTTGTTAAAGTGTTGAGGACATTATAATATAAGAGAAAGACTCTTCCTTAATTCCATAGACCCTGGCATGCTGAAGTCTGTGTGCCGTCATTACCTCTGCAGTCATTTGCACTTCAGTGCTACAGTACCCAGGTCTTGCCATGCTTTCCCCTATCGGCCACTGCTTTCTCTGTTCATTAATTGATGTCCTCCTGAATGGCATTTTCATTGACTGTTTGTGTGTATATATATATTTTGTAGAAATGCAGGCACAGTGAGACAGATGCTGGAGTCTAAAAGGAATGTAAGTGAGAGTGCAGCACCAACCTTTCCAACCCCTGTGAATACAGGTAATATTTTTTTAATTTTTTAAAGAAAACTGTTTAATTTTTTATTATTTTATTTTTTATTTTTTTTAAAGATTTTATTTATTTATTTGAGAGAGAGGATGAGAGGAGAGAGAGAGCACATGAGAGGGGGGAGGGTCAGAGGGAGAAGCAGACTCCCTGCCGAGCAGGGAGCCCGATGCGGGACTCGATCCCGGGACTCCAGGATCATGACCTGAGCCGAAGGCAGTCGCTTAACCAACTGAGCCACCCAGGCGCCCAAAAAACTCTTTAATTTTTTAAAGAAAACTCATTTTCTTAGGAATTGAAGGCTTTGGTTCTCTTTAATTACATCTTTTTGAAATTGAAATGATCTAAGGGAATGAGGTATTTATCTGAAATTAAATAAGTACAAAAATTTATTAAAAAATCAGGATTATAGATATGAATGCAAATATAGAAATTCAAGTCTAGGGATTCTCACATTTTCTGGTTTCTGTATCCTGGTATAATCTTATAATAATAATGTAAATGTGGCTTATATGATTTGATTTTTACTGTAGTAGAAATTAAAACATAAAAATTTTTATTTTTTTTATTTTTTATTTTTTTTAAAGGTTTTATTTATTTATTTGCAAGAGAGAGAGAGAGTGAGAGAGAGAGCCCAAGAGGGGGTAGGGTCAGAGGGAGAAGCAGACTCCCTGCCGAGCAGGGAGCCCGACGTGGGACTTGATCCCAGGACTCCAGGATCATGACCTGAGCCGAAGGCAGTCGCTTAACCAACTGAGCCACCCAGGCACCAAAACATAAAAATTCTTAAATGTCTATTTAAAAATAATAACAAACCTATATCATGTAACACAAATAACATGTTTTAATGAAAAATAACTTTTTCAGGCTTAAAACAATTGGTGAGAAGAGTTATTGTTTACAGTTTTACAAATTCTCTTACACTTAAAACATTAAGACAGTTGAAGATAGCTAGATTCTTATATCTATCTCTGCATTTGTCTATTGCAATTTGTTGTTTTGATTGAAATATGTGAAGAAAATTCAGCCTCATAAAAATAGATAGTTACAAAAGGGCTAGCCCTTTTAGAGTATTTGTGCATATTTTTCTTTGACACAGGCAGCAGTTTTTTAAAGGTTAGTTGAAAAATGGAATGTGAAACCATAACAATGAATTTTTCTGACTTTTTCATTAAAATCCATTTGTCTGGGGGCACCTGGGTAGTATAGTCAGTTAAGCGTCTGACTCTTGGTTTTGGTTGGACTCCATGCCCAGTATGGAGTCTGCTTGGGATTCTCTCTCCCATCTCTGGCTGCCCCACCCCCACCGGCCCCCATTCTTTAAAAAAAAAAAAATCCATTTGTCTGTCTTGTACTTGGTTGGATCTTTTGCTAGTATCATTCATCAGTCATTTGGAAAATATTCACTGAGTTATGTAAGACTTCAATTGTTGACATATCTCATTAATAAACTTTTAAAAAATCACATTTATTTATTTCACTGTCGATTGGTGTCAGAAAAGTCTTTGAAGATTTGGGAAGTTGTCATGCTCTCAGTGGCATATACAAGTTTTTCCAAAGTTCTAATTTTTGTTTTCAAACTCAAATGTATCATTGCCAATAAACTCAGTAAACTGTACCATTGCAGTTATTTTCTTTGAACTGACTGCCAAGGTTTATTTTCAAGAAAAGATAAGTCAAATACCCAAATGTGAATAATCACAGTATGTTTATAAATCGTTCTTTCAAGTAAAAATGGTCTTCCATGAAAAAGGCTGTTAGCTTTATAACTTAGACAATAATAATATAAGCTCTTTTCCCTGAGCCAGCCATGCTACTTCGGCATGCAGTGGTAATGCTTACTGTGTATTTCCTATTTCTTCACACAGCATATTCAGAAGACCTGTATTCAAGGGTTGAGATTTAATAAAATAAATCGTTCTTACTACTAAACAATGGACATTCTTCAGTGAAGTTCACTTTGTCTTTTACTGTAAATATGTGGTGGTAAAGAATGCAGTGAGAGTTAGGGTACCACTCACTGCCTTGAGTTTTGTGCTGAGGCATCAAGTTTTACTCACCATTGCTTTTGTTCTATCAGTGCAAATATTTACATGGTGAAAAAGTCAAGTAATGTCTTATTATTGTTATAAAAATAGTTTTGACATTGCCAACTCCCTGAGAGGGTCTCTGTAATCCCAGGTGTCGTTCCGCCGCCCCCCCGCCCCGGATAACACCGAAGATTGGCTGCTCTGGTGTGCCTTTGAGTTTGGAAAGAGTACAGATCAGTGAGAAAGACACTTGGTCATCAGTTTGAAACCCATTTAATTGAGAATAAACAAATAGTTAAACCAAAATTATTGTAAAATGCCAGTGACCAGCATTTTGATTTTTTCTGGTCTTTGGTATCAATTCCCTTATTTCTTAATTCATCTCCCATCTTTACTCTTTTATTTCCCAAATCCTATAATGTCACTAGAGTGTCAGTAGAGGGACCCTCCCCATACTAGCTCCTGCCAGGTAATTCAGTAAAACTTGATCCACAGATAGAGGTTTCACACATGGTCCAAGTGATAAAATACCATGATGAAGCTTATTTTATTCATTAATAGTGATGACTCTTGGGCACTTGGGTGGCTCAGTCGGTTAAGCAACTGCCTTCGGCTCAGGTCATGATCCCAGAGCCCTGGGATCGAGTCCCACATCGGGCTCCCTGCTCAGCGGGGAACTTGCTTCTCCCTCACCCTCTCCCTCTGTGTATGCTCTCTTTCTCTCTCAAATAAATAGATAAAATCTTTTAAAAAAATAGTGATGACTCTTACTAGATTGTCTGTTTGAGTTTATATATTGTCAGTGTCCTAGGCATTTATGTTTTTACTGTAGTTTCAAAAATATCTGTACAATTTTACCAAGTTTTCAGTGTTTTTCAGTCATTTTTCCAGTTACTCTGAAGTGATGATAATAATTTTCAGACACTGTTTTGATACTGAGATAGCAGTCTTCCATATTAATCATAAGCTGTGTGCCAAACATAGATGCAAAAATGCTTCTATAAATTTAATTCCAAGAATTTCCAGAACTTAAATCTGGAAGAAACTTTATTATAAAAGACTTTACTGTATCTACTGCAGTTCATTAAATTTTATCGTGTTGTATTATGCTAGCTGATAAATGAAGACAGCCATATAAACTGAGACTTCTTTTTTCTTTTTATAGTATCTTCAACCAGTCTTGTCACTCCTCCAACAGTTGTCAGTAGTCAACCTAAATTGCAGACTCCAGTGACTTCTGGTTCTCTGACAGCAACGTCAGTTCTTCCTGCACCCAACACAGCTACAGTAGTTGCTACTACTCAGGTGCCTAGTGGAAATCCCCAACCTACAATCTCTTTACAACCTTTACCAGTGATTTTGCATGTACCTGTTGCGGTATCCTCCCAGCCTCAACTCCTACAGAGCCATCCAGGGACTTTAGTGACCAATCAACCATCTGGCAACGTTGAGTTCATTTCTGTACAAAGCCCACCTACAGTGAGTGGTCTTACCAAAAATCCAGTATCCTTGCCAGCCTTGCCAAACCCCACTAAACCAAACAATGTTCCTTCTGTGGCCAGTCCTAGTATTCAAAGGAACTCTCCTGCCAGTGCTGCACCATTAGGAACAACGCTTGCTGTACAGGCTGTTCCAACAGCACACTCTATTGTACAAGCCACAAGGACTTCTTTACCTACAGTAGGCCCATCAGGACTGTATAGTCCATCAAATAATCGAGGTCCTATACAGATGAAAATTCCAATTTCTGCTTTTAGTACTTCATCTCCTGCAGAACAGAGCACTGCTACCCCAAGAATTGGTAAGTCACTGTGTAGGCTTAATAATAGAAATATAGTAGTCATGTTAATGGCCTATTTAGATAATTGAACATTTGTGTATGTTTGTGGAAGTGGCTATTTTTATTTGAAGAAGAAAGTAAATAGAATATCCTAGAGATGATTTTTAGTAAGTTTTTACTTACCTTAAGAAATAATGTTAAGATGGTATTTGAGAGAGAGTTTATTTTGAATGAAAAGTTAGAATTTTAATTTAGCTTTTAGTAATTTTTCCTAATCTGGGTGAAATTTTTTAGGCTTTGAGGCAAGCATTATGAATTAAAGTATATCATTCTACATAATATATGCTTACAAGAGGAAATGACAAACCACGTATCTTCCCTACCATTTATTAAAATCCTTTGTGCATTCATCACTCACATCTTCCAAATTGGAACAATTTAAAAAATAGGTTCTTCTCTCTCTGATTTACTATAAAATGTTTGCTTCTTGTTTTCTCTTTTATATATTTCCCCCATGACATATGATTATGTTTGTATATGTCTGTATATTTTCCAGTATTGCAAAAAGGAGAAATTGATTGTACCTGTATTTAAAATCTGTAAAATTGTATGTCTTCCTTGTTCTTAAGAAGCGTACATTTTGTATGCATTCTTAAACTTCCTCATTCTTCATTGCTGGCTTCACATTTATTCCCACTGTTGTAAAGATAGGCGCAAAAGTGGGTAGGAATTGTGCAATAGTGAAATTGCTGCTGGTTTCTCTCTTATTGATATAGTAACTATGAAATAGAAGAAACAGATTCTAGAGTGTGAAATTTCGTAAGTGAGATAGATATATAAGCCTTTTGTTTTTTTAAATTTGTCATGTAGCCATTAGTAGTGTACTTACCCTCTGAGTATATTTTCTCATATAAAATAGTGCTTGTAGTATTTTATAAGGTTGTTGAGAGTAGATGATCAAAATGAGTAGATGATCAAAATTATCAATCTCATACAAATTTACATCTGGGATACAAGAGGAAATCTGAAATTTTATATAAAAATGTAATTATTGATAGTATTTAAAATGTAAATGCTCGCATAGTATAATAACAATATTTGTTAGCCCTATGTGCTACCACAGTACTCTTAGACACTCTCATTCATGTTTGTAGCACTGAAAGATGCTTACTTTTCAGTGAATGAGCAAGATTTTGGGGGGTTATTTCATTTTTCTTTAATTTCTTTTTCTAATCCTTAGTATATTTTAATATGTCAGGTAGAAGGTGATTTCTCATAAACATTGTTTTATGTGATTTTTAGAGTTTTTCCTCCTTATGAAGTATTGAGCCTAAGTTGACACTTTTTAATTCATGGTCAGAAGATATATTCTTAAACATAGAACTTTTCCTGATAGACCATGGCTTGAAAAGAAATAAATAACTTAAAAGATTTTGCTTAGTTTTGTGAATGCTTATACCCTAAACACTTCTGCGGGTATCAGAGTTATCATTTAATTATTTTGTTTTCTTAAAATTTTATGACCATTTGTTGACACAAAGGGTATATTTTTTCCCAAAATTAGCTAGCTAATGCACTCTATTAGTTACAGTGTTAGTCTGTTTTGTATTTATTTAGTTACTTGACTGTTCTTAATTGTTTTTGTATGTAAAACTAATAGTTTTCACCTCTACATCATTTCTACCTTTGCGATAATATACATTTATCCTTAAAATTTTATATTTTAACATATACTTATTTAATACATTTTTATGTACTTTATTGTATAAATTAAGGAGATCTTCATTTCAAGTTCTGTTTATAGAGTGCTTACTTATTTTTGAAAGTAGATGATTGGATATGATAAGCTTTTTTGTATATTTTTCGTCATGCTAATTAGAATGAGATCTGATGAAATGATATATTCTTTAATCATGCATAATTTTAGAGGTGCCATAAATGATGTTACAGTAGGTATTTAGCTGTTTAGGCTTCCCAAAACCTAAGCTGAAACCATATGGCAAATTTTGGCTGAATATGAAGGTTGAAGCCAACCTTTAGTACATTTGTAATATGATAAATCAGTTAGTTGTATAATTAAAACTTTTTGTTTTTTTAAAGATATTTTATTTATTTATTTGACAGAGAGAGACACAGCGAGAGAGGGAACACAAGCAGGGGGAGCAGGAGAGGGAGAAGCAGGAGAGGGAGAAGCAGGCTTCCCGCGGAGCAGGGAGCCCGATGCGGGGCTTGATCCCAGGACCCTGGGATCATGACCTGAGCCGAAGGCAGATGCTTAATGACTGAGCCAGCTAGGCGCCACCTTTTTTTTTTTTTTTTAAGATTGATTGATTGATTGATTGATTGATTTGACACAAAGAGACATAGCGAGAGAGGGAACACAAGCAGGGGGAGTGGGAGAGGGAGAATAATTAAAACTTTTTAAGTCTTATACTTATGTAGGTATTATTGACTTAATGAGAACATAGGCTATCTAACTAGAATGCATGCGTTTGTATGTCTTTTATTATAGTTCATGTGTCCTCATAGAGTAAGTAAGTCAGTATTTTCTGTTGACAGTAAAGTAAAAATCCTCCTAGAGACTTCTGGGAGATTTAGGGCCTAAATTATAATTTTTATTCATTCATGGGGAGGAGTTGAGATGCTGGAGAAGTAAGGGGACCCTATGCTTGCCTCATCTCTCGAGTACATTAGTAGTATCAAGCTAGGTAAATATCAAATCATTTTAAATGCCCAAGAAGTCAGTTTGAGGGAGCAAGCTACAGAACTAGGATAGAGAAACAGTTACATTGTGGTACATAGAAGCTGCAGAGAGTTGATTTGGGGGAGATAAGAACTGTAGGAGGAGAGGGAGCCCTGATTATGGAGAGAGAAAAGGGAGAGAGAGAGAGAGAGGGAGGGAGAGAGAAAAGCAGTATACAGGGGATTACACTAGAAAAACTTTTCCTCAAAACTATTGACTGGGAAAAGGAGAGGGACTGACTACTGCAAGTTATTATAAGCAGTGGATCACAAAGTCTGAAGTTTTAGAAGGCCTTGCCATCACCACGTTCGTGCCTGGCAGGCTTAGTCGTGCTCCTGTGGGGAAGGAGGACAGAGACCTGGGAGTGGGCAGCATGGTCTGAGGATCCCCTGGGTCGCACAGGGAGAAACAATTCCCTCTCTTGGAGTGCATTTGGGAGTGGTGGCACAGCCTGTCCAGGGACAAAAGAACTGGTGCTGCCTTGTTTCCTATCATAGGAATAAAGACAGGCTTCAGGCAGCAAACTTTGGTGCTGGCTTTTTGCTGCACTTACCATAAACTCTGAACTGCTGCCTGGTTGTGCGACTGCTTTTCTGGGACAAAACAGCAAACAGCAAAAGCATGGCGAGACCATCCCCCAGAGGATCAGTGTTGCTCCCTAAAACTTGGAGTTTTATCTCAGCACGTGCCTGAGCACTGTGCTCCCTGGCAGGCATACAGCTTGGACACAAACAGGGTGAAGGCAGGAATCTGACAGAAACTGGGGACACAAGAAGGGTGATTGTTTGCTCTTCTACGAGGGCTTCCTCACAGAAGAGTGGCAGGGGTGAACTCACTCCCCTGCACTGGTTCTAGGTACAAGAGAGGGGGCTGATGCCATTCCTCCCCCACTTCAGCACTGACCTACTAGAGTGAGCAAAATACCACCACCCAGTGGAGGCCAGAGCTGCTTACACCAAACCCTGCCCCCATGCACCCTGCAGGTGCATCTTCACTAGGACAAGTCTGCCTGAAGAATCAGCACAGCTCGCCACTCCCGCAGAAGACCAGCATGAACCCCACACAGCACCAAGTCTACTGAAGAGAGTGCTTTAAAGCTTCAGCTCTAGGGGAAATAGAGTCTAGCTGCCTTTTTTTTTTTTTTAACCTCCTCTTAATATAGCCATTCCTCTCAAGATCAGTAATATAACAGGCTTTCCCAACAATCACAAAAATCAGTGACCTGAAAAGAAGAGGGAAAAAAGATACTGGATTACAAATGTAGACTTACGGAACTCATCGACTCCTTAAAGCATAGTAGCATTTGTATCATAGGAGTCCCAGAAGAAGAAGAGAGAGAAAAGGGGGCAGAAGACTTAGCCAAGCAAATTATAGCTGAGAACTTCGCTAATCTGGGGTAGGAAACCGACATCAAAGTCCAAGAAGCACAGAGAACTCCCATTAAATCCAAGAAAAGCTGACCATCGCCAAGGAATATTATAGTCAAATTCACAAATACAGGAAAGAATCCTGAAAGCAGCAAGGTAAAAAAAGTCCTTAACCTACAAGGGAAGACAGATCAGATTCGCAACAGATCTGTCCACAGAAACTTGGCAGGCCAGAAGGGAGTGACATGATATATTCAGCATGCTGAATGGGAAAAATATGCAGCCAAGACTACTTTATCCAGCAAGGCTGTCATTCAGAATAGAAGGAGCAATAATGGGTTTCCCAGACAGACAAAAACTAAATGAATTCATGACCACTAAACCAGCACTATAAGAAATATTAAAGGGGACTCTGAGTGGGGAAAAAAAGACCAAAAGCAACAAGGACTAGAAAGGCACAGAAACACCCACTTTACAGGTAACACAATGGCATTAAATTTTATCTATCAGTAGTTACTCTGAATGTAAACGGACTAAATGCTCCATCCAAAAGACATAGGGTATCAGAATGGATAAAAAAAGACACATCTATATGCTGCAAGACATATCTATATGCTGCCTACAAGAGACTCATTTTAGACCTAAAAGCACCCCAGATTAAAAGTGAGGGGATGGAGAACCATCTGTCATGCTAATGGATGTCAAAAGAAAGCTGGAGTAGCTGTACTTACATCAGACAAACTAAATTTTAAACCAAAGACTGTAACAAGCGATGAAGAAGGGCACTGTATCATAATTAAGGGGTCTATCCACCAAGAAGATCGAACAAAGGTAAATATTTATACCCCCAACTTGGGAACACCCAAATATATAAATCAACTAATAGCAAACATGAAGAAACTCATTGATAATAATACAGTAATAGTAGGGGACTTTAACATCCCATTTACAGCAATGGATAGATCATTTAAGCAGAAAATCAACAAGGAAACAATGGCTTTGAATGACACACTGAACCAGATGGACTTAACAGATAATATTCAGAACATTTCATCCTAAGGCAGCATACACATTCATTTTTCTTTTCTTAAGATTTTATTTATTTTTGTGAGAGAGAGTGTGCGCGCATGAGCAGGGGAAGGAGCAAAGGGAAAGAGCAGAGGGAGAAGCAGACCTCCTGCTGAGCAGGGACCCCCCCCCCCCCGACTCGGGACTTGCGCTTAACAGACTGAGCAACCTGGGTGCCCAGAATACACATTCTTTTTGAGTACACATGGGACTTTCTCCATCATAGGAATAAAGACACTGGCTTAGGGCAGCAAACTTTGGTGCTGGCTTTTGCTGCACTTACCATAAACTCTGAACTGCTGCCTGGTTGTGTGACTGCTTTTCTGGGACAAAACAGCAAACAGCAAAAGCATGGCGAGACCGTCCCCCAGAGGATCAGTGTTGCTCCCTAAAACTTGGAGTTTTATCTCAGCCACATGCCTGAGATAAAACACAGGAGAATAAATCATGTACTGGGTCATAAATCAGCCCTCAACAAGTACAAAAAGATTGAAATCATACCATGAATATTTTCAGATCACAACACTATGAAACTTGAACTCAACCATAAGAAAAATTTGGGAAAGGCCACAAATACATGGAGGTTAAAGAGCATTCTAAGGAATGAATGGGTTAACCAGGAAATTAAAGAAGAATTTTAAAAAGTACATGGATGCAAATGCAAATGAAAATACAGCAGTCCAAAACCTTTGGAATGCAGCAAAGGCAGTCCTAAGAGGGAAGTATATTGCAGTACAGGCCTACCTCAAGAAGCAAGGAAAGGCTCAAATACACAAACTGACTTTACGTCTAAAGGAGCTAGAAAAAGAACAGCAAATAAAGCTTAAAGCCAGCAGAAGAAGGGAAATAATAAAGATTAAAGTAGAAATAAATCATATAGAAATAAAAAACCAGTAGAACAGAGCAATGGAACTAAGAACTGAACTATTAATTCTTTAAAAGAATTAATAAAAGCGATAAACCCCAGCCTTATCACAAAGAAAAGAGAAAGGACCTGAATAAAATCACAAGTGAGAGAGGAGAGATCACAGCCAACACCACAGAAATACACTTAGAATATTAATGAAAAATTATATGCCAACAATCTGGGCAATCTGGAAGAAATGGACAAATTCCTAGAAACATACAAACTACCAAAACTGAAACAGGAAGAAATAGAAAATTTGAACAGACTCATAACCAGCAACGAAATTGAATCAGTAATCAAAAATCCTCCAACAAACAAAATTCCAGGGCCAGGTGGCTTCCCAGGGGAGTTCTACCAGACATTTAAAGAAGAATTAATACCTATTCTTCTCAAACTGTTCCAAAAAATACCAAATGGAAGGAAAACTACTAAACTCATTCTACAAGGCCAGTATTACCTTGATTCCAAAACCAAAGACCTCACTAAAAAGGAGAATTACAGGCCAGTATCCTGGATGAACATGGATGCAAAAATTCTCAAGATAACTAACAAATCCAGTCCAATGGTACATTAAAAGAATTGTTCATTATGATAAAGTGACATTCCTGGGTTTCAGGGTTGGTTCAGTATTTGCAAATCAATCAGTGTGATGCACCATGTTAATAAAAGAATGGAAAAGAACCATATGATCCCCTCTATAGATGGAGAAAAAGTATTTGGCAAAATGGAGCATCCATTCTTGATAAAAACCCTTAACAAAGTAGGTATAGACGGAACATACGTCAACATTACAAAGGCCATATACGAAAGACCCACAGCTATTATCATCCTCAATGGGGAAAAACTGAGAGGTTTTCCTCTATGGTCAGGAACACAACATGGATGTCTGCCCTAACCATTACTATCTATCTATCTATCTGTCTGTCTGTCTATCTACCTATCTATCTGTCTATTGATTGATTTATTGATTTTATTTATTTATTTGACAGAGAGACAGCGAGAGAAGGAACACAAGGAGGGGAGTGGGAGAGGGAGAAGCAAGCTTCCTGCTGAGCAGGGAGCCCGATGCGGGGCTCAATCCCAAGTCCCTGGGATCATGACCTGAGCTGAAGGCAGACACTTCACCAACTGAGCCACTCAGGTGCCCCTAAACATTACTGTGTAGCATAGTACTGGGAGTCAGCCTCAGCAATCAGACAACAAAAAGAAAAGGTATCCAAATCAGCAAGGAAGAAGTCAAACTTTCACTATTTGCAGATGACATGATACACTATGTAGAAAACCCGAAAGACTCCACCAAAAAATTGCTAGAACTAATACGTGAGTTCAGCAAAGTTGCAGGATATAAAATCAATGTACAGAAATCTGTTGCATTTCTTATACATTGATAATGAAGCAGCAGAAAATAAATCAAGGAATCGATCCCATTTACAATTGCACCAAAAACCGTAATATACCTAGGAAGAAACCTAACCAGAGGTAAAAGATTCGTACTCTGAAAACTGTAGAACACTTACGAAAGAAATTGAAGAGGACAGAAAGAAATGGAAAAACATTCCGTGCTCATGGACAGGAAGAACAAATATTGTGAAAATGTCTACACTACCCAGGGCAATCTACACATTTAATGCAATCCCTATCAAAATACCACCAGCATTTTCACAGAGTTAGAACAAACAATCCTAAAGTTTGTGTGGAACCATAAAAGACGCTGAATAGCCAAAGCAATCCTGGAAAAGAAAACCAAAGTGGCAGGCATCACAATTCCAGATGTTAAGCTGTACTATAAAGCTGTAATCATCAAGACAGTATGGTACTGGCACAAAAACAGACACACAGATCAGTGAAACAATATAGAATCCAGAAATGGACCCACAACTATATGGTCAACTAATCTTCGACAAAGCAAGAAAGAAAATATCCATGGAAAAAAGTCTCTTCAACAGATGGTGTTGAGAAAATTGGACAACCACATGCAGAATAATGAAACTGGACCACTTTCTTACAACATGCACAAAAATAAATTCAAAATGGATGAAACACCTCAATGTGAGACAGGAAACCATCAGAATCCTAGAGAAGAACACAGGCAGAGACCTTTTTACATGGGCTGTAGCAACTTCTTACTAGACACGTTGATGGTGGCGAGGCAAACAAAAGCAGAAATGAACTCTTGGGATTTCATCAAGATAAAAAGCTTCTGGACAGTGGAGGAAACAATCAAAACTAAAAGGCAGCCTACGGAATGGTAGAACATACTGACATACATCATTGACAAATGACATATCAGATAAAGTGTTATTACCCAAAATCTATAAATAACTTACCAAACTTAATACCCAAAAAACAATCCAATTAAGAAACAGGGCAGAAGACATGAATAGATATTTTTTCCAAAGAAGACATACAGATGGCTAAAAGGCACATGAAAAAATGCTCAGCATTACCCATCATTAGGGAAATACAAATCAAAACCACAGTGAGATAACCACCTCACACCAGTTGAAATGGCTAAAATTAACAACTCAGGAAACAACAGATGTTGGTGAAGATACAAAGAAAGGGGAATCCTTTTGCACTGTTGGTGGGAATGCAAACTGGTGCAGCCACTCTGGAAAACAGTATGGAGTTTTCTCAAAAGGGTAAAAATAGAACCACCCTGCAATCCAGCAATTGCACTGCTAGGTATTTACCCAAATGATAAAAAAATACATAGATTCAAAGGGGTACATGCACCCCGATGTTTATAGCAGCATTGTCAACAATAGCCAAATTATGGAAAAAGCCCAAATGTCCATCAAGTGATAAATGGATAAAGAAGAGGTGGTATATATACACAATGGAGTATTACTCAGCCAACCAAAAAAAAATCTTGCCATTTGCAATGATGTGGAGGGTGCTAGAGTGTATTATGCTAAGCAAAACAAGTCTCAGTCAGAGAAAGACAAATACCATATGATTTCACTCATATGTGGAATTTAGGAAACAAAAGATGAACATATGGGAAAGGGGGATAAAAGAGAGAGGGAAACAAACCGTAAGAGACTCTTAAGGTTAGAGAAAAACTAAGATTGATGGAGGGTTAAACGGGTGATGGGTATTAAGGAAGGTCACTTGTTAATGATGAGCACTGGGTGTTATCTGTAAGTGATGAATCACTAAATTTTATTCTTCAAACCAATATTTCACTATATGTTAACAAACTAGAATTTAAATAAAAATTTGGAAAATTTCATTCATTCATGAAATACTGAATACCTGTAATTGGTTTAAAATCTTGCAGACACATATAAATGTACATACGGTCCCTATTCTCACCAAGCTTGCAATCAAATAGGGAACCTTGCCATTAAATAAGTAATTAATTGTAAATGTGGTTAATGTTAAGATTGGAGGTTTCTGTGAGGATGTTGGAGATCTGGAAAAGGTATGTGATAATAAATGGAAAGATGGTGGGCAATGGGATGAAAGGATTTTTGCAGGGGAATTTTGCAGCCATGAACACTGGCTACAGTGAAGAATAGGGTTTGGGGGAGATAAAAGGTAGAGTTAGGGAGACCAGTTAGGAAGCTCTGGTAGTGATCTAGATGAGAAATGATGTTGTGAAAATGATTTAAAAGTTTTGAAATTCATTTAATACACTGAAAATCCAGCACCTACTAAGGGACACTCCTGTGAAAACCCTTTCATGACTCCAGTAAAAATGCAGTGTTGGCTAAAAGTGACAGTATGTTTTAACAATCATGAGAATTAGAGATGTTTCCCAAGTGATATAAAGATTTTGTGGTATAATTTCTGATTTCTCACCCTCACCAGTTTTATTGGTTGATAGATTGATTTATACTTATCTGAAGTAGATATTATAAGTGAAATGGTAAACTGTTATATTAAAAATCAGGGGGCGCCTGGGTGGCTCAGTCATTAAGTGTCTGTCTTTGAATCAGGTCATGATCAAAGGACTGTGGGATCGAGCCCCTCATCGGCCTCCCTGCTCCGCGGGAAGCCTGCTTCTCCTGATCCCCCTGCTTATGCTCCCTCTCTCAGTGTGTCTCTGTCTGTCAAATAAATAAATAAAATCTTAAAAAAAAAAATCAAGAAAAAAGTCTACAATAAAGGAGCAGGGAATGTTAATTAAAACCTGGATTAAGGAATAAAAGTTATGTGAATAAAACTCTATTCTAAAGCCAAGGGAATATATTCTAATATTATATATAAGAAACTTTGGTGGTAAATCACTGATAAAGTTTTATAATGACATCAATGTATTTTACTACTCTACCATGTAGGAACAGTAACCTGGAATTTTTTTAAAAAATTTTTTAAATTAACATATAATGTATTATTTGTTTCAGAGGTACAGGTCGGTGATTCATCAGTCTTAGACAGTTCACAGCGTTTACCATAGTACATACCGTCCCCAGTGTCCCATCACCCAGCCACCCCATCCCTCCCACCCCCTCCACTTCAGCAACCCTCAATTTGTTTCCTCAGATTAAGAGTCTCTTATGGTTTGTCTCCCTTTATGGTTTCGTCTTCTTTCATTTTAAACTCCCTTCCCCGATGATCCTCTTGTTTCTCAAATTCCACACATCAGTGAGATCATATGATAATTATCTTTCTCTGACTTACTTCGCTTAGCATAATACCCTCTAGTTCCATCCACATCCTTGCAAATGGCAAGATTTCATTTTTTGATGGCTGCATAATATTCCGTTACACACACCACACACACCACATCATCTTTACCCATTTGTCTGTTGATGGACATCTAGGTTCTTTTCATAGTTTGGCTATTGTGGACATTGCTGCTATAAACATTGGGGTGCAGGTGCCCTTTGGATCACTACATTTGTATCTTTGGGGTAAATACCCAGTAGTGCAACTGCTGGGTCGTATAGGGTAGTTCTATTTTCCACTTTTTGAGGAACCTCCATACTGTTTTCCAGAGTGGCTGCACCAGCTTGCATTCCCACCAACAGTGTAGGTAGGTTCCCCTTTTTCCACATCCTTGCCAACATCTGTCTTTTCCTGACTTGATAATTTTAGCCATTCTGACTGGTGTGAGGTGGTATCTCACCTTTCTCCACATCCTCGCCAACACCTATCGTTTCCTGACTTGGGAATTTAAGCCATTCTGACTGGTGTGAGATGGTATCTCACTGAGTTTTTGATTTGGATTTCCCTGATGCCGAGTGATGCTGAGCACTTCTTCATGTGTCTGTTGGCCATTTGTATGTCATCTTTGCAGAAATGTCTGTTCATGTCTTCTGCCTATTTCTTGACTGGATTATTTGTTCTTTGGGTGTTGAATTTGATAAGTTCTTTATAGATTTTGAATACTAGCCCTTTATTTGATATGTCATTTGCAGATATCTTCTTCCATTCTGTCAGTTGTCTTTTGGTTTTGTTGATTGTTTCCTTTGCTGTGCAAAGACTTTTTATCTTGATGAAGTCCCAGTAGTTCATTTTTGCCCTTGCTTCCCTTGCCTTTGGCGATGTTTCTGGGAAGAAGTTGCTGTCTCTGAGGTCGAAGAGGTTGCTGCCTGTGTTCTCAAGGATTTTGTTGGATTCCTGTCTCACATTTAGGTCTTTCATCCATTTTGAGTCTTACTTTTGTGTGTGGTGTAAGGAAATGGTCCAGTTCATTCTTCTGTGCAGAAATGTGGCTGTCCAAATTTTCCCAACACTATTTGTTGAAGAGACTGTCTTTTTTCCGTTGGACATTCTTTCCTGCTTTGTCGAAGAAGGTTAGTTGACCATAGAGTTGAGGGTCTATTTCTGGGCTCTCTATTCTGTTCCATTGATCTATGTGTTTGTTTTTGTGCCAGTACCATACTGTCTTGAGGATTACAGCTTTGTAATAGAGCTTGATGTCTGGAATTGTGATGTCACCAGCTTTGCTTTTCTTTTTCAACATTCCACTGGCTATTCAGGGTCTTTTCTGGTTCCATACAAATTTTAGGACTATTTGTTCCATTTCTTTGAAAAAAGTTGATGGTATTTTGACAGGGATAACATTGAATGTGTAGACTGCTCCGGGTAGCATAGACATTTTCACAGTATTTGTTCTTCCAATCCATGAGTATGGAACATTTTTCCATTTCTTTATGCCTTCCTCAGTTTCTTTCATGAGTAGTGTATAGTTTTCTGAATACAGATCTTTTGCCTCTTTGGTTAGATTTATTCCTAGGTATCTTATGGTTTTGGATGCAATTGTAAATGGAATCAACTCCTTAATTTCCCTTTCTTCCATTTTGTTGTTGGTGTATAGAAATGCAACTCATTTCTGTGCATTGATTTTATATCCTGCCACTTTACTGAATTCCTGTATGAGTTCTAGCAGTTTTGGGGTGGAGTCTTTTGGGTTTTCCACATAAAGTAGCATGTCATCTGCAAAGAGTGAGCGTTTGACTTCTTTTCCAATTCTGATGCCTTTTATTTCTTTTTGTTGTCTGATTGCTGAGGCTAGGACTTCTAGTAGTATGTTGAATAGTAGTGGTGATAGTGGACATCTCTGCCATGTTCCTGACTTAGGGGAAAGCTCTCAGTTTTTCCCCATTGAGGATGTTCGCTGTGGGTTTTTCATAGATGGGTTTTATGATATTGAGGTATGTACCCTCTATTCCTACACTCTGAAGAGTTTTAATCAAAAAAGGATGCTGTACTTTGTCAAATGCTTTTTCTGCATCTATTGAGAGGATCATATAGTTCTTGTTTTTTCTTTTATTAATGTATTGTACTACATTGATTGATTTGCGGATGTTGAACCAACTTTGCAGCCCAGGAATAAATCCCACTTGGTCGTGGTGAATAATCCTTCTAATGTACTGTTGGGTCCTGTTGGCTAGTATTTTGGTGAGAATTTTGACATCCGTGTTCATCAGGGATATTGGTCTGTAGTTCTCCATTTTGATGGGGTCTTTGTCTGGTTTTGAGATCAAGGTAATGCTGATCTCAAAATGAGTTTGGAAGTTTTCTTTCCATTTCTATTTTCTGGAACAGTTTCAGAGGAATAGGTATTAATTCTTCTTTAAATGTTTGGTAGAATTCCCCTGGGAAGCCATCTGGCCCTGGGCTCTTGTTTTTTGGGAGATTTTTGATTACTGCTTCAATTTCCTTACTGATTATGGGTCTGTTAGGTTTTCTATTTCTTCCTGGTTCAGTTTTGGTAGTTTATACGTCTCTAGGAATGCATCCATTTCTTCCAGATTATCTAATTTGCTGGCACATAGTTGCTCATAATATGTTCTTATAATTGTATTTTTTTGGTGTTGGTTATGATCTCTCCTCTTTCATTCATGATTTTATTTATTTAGGTCTTCTTTTCTTTTTGATAAGTCTGGCCAGGGGTTTACCAATCTTATTCTTTCAAAGAACCAGCTCCTAGTTTCGTTGACCTGTTCTACTGTTCTTTTGGTTTCTATTTCATTGATTTCTGCTCTGATCTTTATTATTTCTCTTCTCCTGCTGGGTTTAGGCTTTATTTGCTGTTCTTTCTCCAGCTTCTTTAGGTGTGGGGTTAGGTTGTGTATTTGAGACCTTTCTTGTTTCTTGAGAAAGGCTTGTATTGCTATATACTTTCCTCTTAGGACTGCCTTTGCTGCATCCCAAAGATTTTGAAGAATTGTGTTTTCATTTTCATTTGTTTCCATGAATTTTTTTAAATTCTCCTTTAATTTCCTGGTTGACCCATTCATTCTTTAGTAGGATGCTCTTTAGCCTTCATGTATTTGAGTTCTTTCCAACTTTCCTCTTGTGATTGAGTCCTAGTATCAAAGCATTGTGGTCAGCAAATATGCAGGGAATGATTCCAATTTTTGGTACCAGTTGAGACCTGATTTGTGACCCAGGGTGTGTTCTATTCTGGAGAATGTTCCATGTGCACTAGAGAAGAATGTGTATTCCGTTGCTTTGGGATGGAATGTTCTGAATATATCCGTGAAGTCCATCTGGTCCAGTGTGTCATTTAATGCCTTAATTTTCTTGTTCATCTTTTGCTTAGGTGATCTCTTCATTTCAGTGAGGGGTGGGTATTAAAGTCCCCTACTGTTATTGTATTATTGTCAATGTGTTTCTTTGATTTTGTTATTAATTGGCTTATATAATTGGCTGCTTCCCATATTAGGGGCATAAATATTTACAATTGTTAGATCTTCTTGTTGGATAGACCCTTTAAGTATGATGTAGTGTCCTCCCTCATTTCTTATTATAGTCTTTGGTTTAAAATGTAATTTGTCTGATATAAGGATTGCCACCCCAGCTTTCTTTTGATGTCCATTAGCATGATAAATAGTTTTCCACCCCCTCATTTTAAATCTGGAGGTGTCTTTGGGTCTAAAATGAGTCTTGCAGACAGCATATCGATGGGTCTTGTTTTTTTATCCAGTCTGATAGCCTGTGTCTTTTGATTGGGGCATTTAGCCCATTTACATTCAGGGAACTATTGAAAGATATGAATTTAGTGCCATTGTATTGCCTGTAAGGTGACTGTTACTGTATATTGTCTGTGTTCCTTTCTGGTCTATGTTACTTTTAGGCTCTCTGCTTAGAGGACCCCATTCAATATTTCTTGTAGGGCTGGTTTGATGTTTGCAGATTCTTTTAGTTTTTGTTTGTCCTGGAAGCTTTTTATCTCCCCTTCTATTTTCAATGACAGCCTCGCTGGATATAGTATTCTTGGCTGCATATTTTTCTCGTTTAGTGCTCTGAATATATCATGCCAGTCCTTTCTGGCCTGCCAGGTCTCTGTGGATAGATAGGTCTGCTGCCAATCTAATGTTTCTATAATTGTAGGTTACAGACCTCTTGTCCTGAGCTGCTTTCAGGATTTTCACAAGTCTCTGAGACTTGTGAGTTTTACTATTAGATGTCGTGGGGTTGATCTATTTTTATTGCTTTGAGGGGGGTTCTCTGTGCCTCTTGGATTTTGATGCCTGTTTCTTTCCCCAAATTAGGGAAGTTCTCTGCTATAATTTGCTCCAATATACCTTCTGCCCCTCTCTTTCTTCTTCTTCTGGGATCCCAGTTATTCTAATGTTGTTTCACTTTATGGTTTCACTTATCTTTCGAATTCTTCCCTCGTGATCCCATAGTTGTTTATCTCTTTTTTTTAGCTTCTTTATTCTCTATCATTAGGTCTTCTGTATCACTAATTCTCTCTTCTGCCTCATTTATCCTAGCAGTTAAGCCTCCATTTTTGATTGCACCTCATTAATAGCCTTTTTGATTTTGACTTGGTTAGATTTTAGTTCTTTTATTTCTCCAGAAAGGGATTCTCTAGTATCTTCTATGCTTTTTTTCACGCCCAGCTAGTATTTTTATAATTGTCATTCTGAACTCTAGTTCCGATATCTTACTAATTTCTGTATTGATTAGGTCCCTGGCTGTCGGTGCTGCCTCCTGTCCTTTTTTTTGAGGTGGTTTTTTTCCTTCTTGTCATTTTGTCCAGAGGAGAATAGATGAATGAGAGAACAAAATGGTAAAAGCGTAACAATGACCGCAGAAAAATATACACTAAACAAATCAGAAGAGTCCTGAAAGGGAGGGGGAAAGAATGGGGAGGAAAAAAAGGAATATGATCAGGCTGGTGAATAGAACAGGGCCACACACTAGATTTTGGGTGTATTTTGGTCTGTTAGAAGAAATTGCCTCCCAAAATTTTAAAGAAAGAAAAACATATATATATAGAAAAATAAGAGTCCATATGATGAAGGGATGGAATATGACTGTAAAGATGAAAATTTAAAAAGATTTTATGGGGCGCCTGTGTGGCTCAGTCGTTAGGCGTGTCTGCCTTTGGCTCATGTCATGATCCTAAGGTCCTGGGATCGAGCCCCGCATTGGGCTCCCTGCTCAGCGTGAAGCCTGCTTCTCCCTCTCCCACTCCCCCTGCTTGTGTTCCTTCTCTAGCTTTGTCTCTCTCTGTCAAATAAATAAAATCTTTGTGCAAAAAAAAGGTAATTAAAAAAGATTTTTAAAAAGGAATTGATAAGTTGGTTGATAAAAGAACAAAAAAATTTAAAAATAGAGAATGTGATCAGGTGGGAGAGTAGGACAACATCATACACTAGATTACACAGGATATACAGGATATATTTTGGTCTGTTAGAAGAAACCATCACAAAATTTTAAAGAAAGGAAAGCATATATATACAAAAAATAAGGTTAAATACAATGAAGTGATAGAATATGATTGTAAAAATGAAAATTGAAGATTTTAAAAAAGGAATTGATAAGATGTTCATTGAAAAAGGAAAGAAGAAAAAGTCAAGTATAAAAAAATAGAAAAGGAAAATAATAAAGTTTTAAAAATTATCTTTGAAAGACTGAGGAATCATGGGGATAAAATCCATGAATTCTATGTGCTGTATTACCCTTGTGCTGGGGTTTTGCTGTCCTCATTGATCGGTAAACTTTGTCTTGGCTGGATGGTCTTGCTGATCTTCTTGTGGAGGGGCCTGTTGCAATGAGTATCAAATGTCTTTGCCTGATGCAGAATTGCACTGCCGTTGCCAGGAGCCAGGCTATGTAATCTGCTCGGGTTTGCTCTCGGTAGCTTTTGTTCCCTGAAAGCCTTCCATACAGCTTTGGAGGACAAGAGTGAAAATGGCGGCCTCCCAATCTCTGTTCCTGGAGGAGCCGAGAGCTCGGGGCCCCACTCCTCAGTGAGCCCTCAAGAGAAAAGCAGTCAGTCACTTCTTTCTCACCCATCTTCAGCCTCACTCCGTGCTCACCAGGCTTGTGACTGAGCATTTCTATCTCTGGCACACGACCCTGTGTGGAGTCTCCAAACCCAGCAGATCCCTGCAGTGCACTCCCACGCCGCTCCTCCCTGGGGAGGAAGGAGAGTCTCCCCTCATCTGCCGCTTGTTGGGTCCCTGCTGGAGGAGCAGTGGCCCGACTGTGCCGCGGATCACGGTTTATGGCAACCCCGAGCTGAGAGCCCGTGCCTTGGCTCCATCTCTGCAGCCAGCTTCCCCACTCCGATACCTGGGAGCTCTGCCGCACTCAGGCACCCCCAGACTTTCTGTGACCCCGAGGGTCCTGAGACCACACTGTCCCACGGAGGGTTCCACCACCCCCCCCCGCTTAGCCACCAGAGCTACGTCCATCCGCAGAGCAGACTTTTAAACGTTCTGATTTTGTGCTCCACCACTCTATCGCTTGCCCGTAGCTGGCTGACGGAGGCCCCGTCCCCCCGCGGTCTGTCTTCCCAAATACCACCTCAGATATACTTCTCCATACGTCCTATCTTCCAGAAAGTGGTTGCTTTTCTGTTCATAGAATTGCTACTATTCTTTTCTTCGATCTCCTGTTGAGTTTGTAGATGTTCTGAATGGTTTGATAACTATCTAGCTGAATTTCTGGGACCAGACAAAATTTAGGTCTCCTACTCTTCCACCATCATGCTCCTCCCCGAAATTTGTTTTTTATTAACTACTATTTCAGGAGTTTCACCATCTGGAACAGATGTTGATTCATTATAAATGAAGTAATTTTAAGATATTTTTTAAAAGTAAAGAATATATTAATATATTCTTCCTACAAGAAAACTAAGATAATTCAGAAAGGTAGAGATTACAAGGGTCTCCTTGTTACTTCTCTAGCCTGGAAAAAACCTCTTTTAGTAGGTAGATGTTTATCCGTGTTTACTTTGATGTACAGGCGATTGTGTGTATGTGTGTGTTTTATATATAATGAAATAGATAGTTCTACCTCTCTTTTTTTTTTAGCATGAATGATTTACTCTATATGTGTTCTAAAGATTTGAAATGAAAGAAATGCCATATTTTGACCACGAATGTTATTATCTACAGGAAGCAAGGATAGGATGTTTCAACATTGGAAATTCACCACATTACCCAAGAGAAAAGGTTACATAATCACCTCAGTAGATGCTAAAGACATTTGACAAAATTTAATACCTTCTCTTTAGAAGTTGAGGCAGAAAAACATACCTGATTTCTTTGCTGTTCTGGAAGTAACTTTCGTGTGTGTGTGTATGTGTGTTTATCACAAACTCAATTCAAATGAATTGAAAAATGCATTAAAATATCATCTGTGATTAAATACTGAGATTATGCATATATATTTTCTCAGAATCACTGTGTAGTTTGCTAATGAATTTATTATATTTTTGCCATGTCATTTCATCTTTTTCTCCAAAGGCATATAGTATGAAACAATTATGTTTTAACCATTTACTTATGTTAGGACATTTAAGTTATGCATGTCCTAAATTACTTCTCTGAAGATATTTCTTAGGATAGAGTTAAATATTCTGGACAATGAGAGTATATGAAATTTTTTTCTCTCTATTGTGAATTTGCCCTTCTGAAAGTTATTGTAGCAGTGGTCTATGAGAGAGTTCATTTACATATGTGACATGTTAAGAGAAAAAAAAAATTGGAAATAATTACATTAATTGTTGTATGTAAGATAACCAAACCTTTCACATTGTGTGGGTGTTTTTAAAAATGGCCTCTTTTTTTTTGACTCCTCAGAAAACCAGACAAACAAAACAATAGATGCTTCTGTTAATAAGAAAGCAGCTGATAGCACATCACAGGTAAGATTTCTTCATTGTTTCAAAGTAAAATTATAATTACAGTGCACACGATAATGGATTTCCATCCAATAATCTTTAATACAATGAAAATTATTCTAATTTAGTAATCATACTTTTCAGACCTAGAATTTCTTTTTGTTTTCCAGTTTCTACTTTTGAGATTTCTTGTACATTCATTAATATTATATTTTCCTTTATTTCTTTGAATATATACTTAAAAGATGCTTTGAAGTCTTTGCTGAATTCAACATCTGGTTCCACTTGGAGTCATTTTCTTTTGACTGTCTTTTGTCCTTAGTTGGGTTCTACTTTACTGGGCTTTTGCATGTTTGTGTAATAATTTTTGATAAATTTAAAATTTAGTAAATTTTGAAAATTGGACCTTATAAATACATTGCAGCAAGTAGATTCTGTTACATTCTTTAAGAATTTGTTACGAACTTTTAGTTTTGGATTTTAGATTGTTGTGTTAGTTAACAAATCATTTTCTATTAAGTCGTCATCATAGAAAGATTTATAATTGTAAGATTTAGAATTACATCATTATTTTTGGATTGGGCCTGAATTTTTCAATGTCAAGGAATTACTTTCTTCAATTATGTAAAGTCTGAATTTTGCAATTGAAAACCTTAATCATTTGGAGCTGATCTCAGTATAATATAAAGTAATTATGATTAGTATTTATTACACAGCACATGTTATGCCTGGTGTTAAGCTCTTTGTCTGCATATTTGGTTTGATCCTCATTACAGACCCCATATCCGGAGTTTGGAAATTGAGGATCTTATCTTTTAACATAAATTCACATTGCTAATATGAGCTGGAACTAAAAGATGCCCTCAGTCTTTTTGACTTAAAGATACTGGTTCTTTAGGTCTGTATTGTACTGTTGCTGCTATTATGTAGTTAAAAATTTTTTTTAAATTACATTTCTAATGATTTGGGACAATGGGTTGACTTAGGTCAGGTTGGATGTCAGTTAACAGTGTAGCACACCATATCTTATCATAGCATACCTTTTTTTTTAGGGGGGAAAAACATAGATTATTTTATATAACTTAATTCTAGCTTTGAAGTTGCCTTTGGTGTTTTGGCGAATTAATAGTGATAATTTAATGTAGTATTGGTCAACATTTTAAATTCTGGAAAATGGTGTTTGTGTTGAATCAAGCACCTAATCACTTTAATAGCCCTATGCAATGGACAAATTAAAAAAAAAACTTTTAGAAATTCTTGTGAAAGTCTTTCAGAATTATTTTCTGTATGACAGATGTATAGCTCATGAGTTTTCGGGGTCATTTGTCTGACAAACTGTCTTTTCAAGGAATGCCATTTAGTGGTCCAGATGAACCAGCCTACTCATTATCCTTGTTGCCCCTTAGTATTATTTCATTTTTCCTTTATGTCTGCCAGAGTTTCCTTTGCAAAACGCAGAAGTTTTGTTTTTCAGAGTGGAAAAGCCACAGGCAGTGATTCAGCTGGTGTCATTGATCTCACAATGGATGATGAAGAGAGTGGAGGTTCACAAGGTACTTATAAGTAATTGTACCAGTACCAAGGAATGTGTTGATAACATTTTTTCCTTTTAATCCACTGTAGTAATCAGTGAAGACAGATCTCTACAACATTATGCTTGATGTATTTTTTTTTTTAAAGATTTTATTTATTCATTTGAGACACAGAGATAGAGAGAGAGAGAGCATGAGCAGTGGGAGAGGCAGAGGGAGAGGGAGAAGTAGACTCCCGGCTGAGCCAGAAACCTGATGTGGGGCTCGATCCCAGGATCCTGGGATCATGACCTGAGCTGAAGGCAGACACTTAACCATCTGAGCCACCCAGGCGCCCCTATGCTTGATGTATTTGTATCTATTTTATCTATTTTAGAATAAGAGTTTTTATATTATGCCATATAGTGGTTAACTGTTTTTAAGGGCTTCGTCTGAGATGCAAACATTTATTCCATAGGCTGTCATATACCTTTTTTGAGATTAGACACTCTATGTGTATCTTATTTTAATGACTGGATAGTGTAAATCAGCAACTGTCTATATTATCAAACAAAAGAACTTAAACAGCAGTAGAGTAATTGGAGTTCAAGATCACTGATAAAAAAAACTCATCAATTTATAGGTGTTTGCTTAGGGGAATGTCCTTGCTATAGATAATAGATGCATAGATGTGTATGAATATAGGAAATGAAATTATTCTGATTGACAGGATATTGTATTGAGTTCAATAATAGGATTCTTTCATGAAAAACAATGTACAACTATATTTCTATAAATGTGAATTAGAGTATGTGGTAAAATCAACAGTGAATTATTTAAGGCCATGATGTGATGTTTTAACCTGGTAAATGTGCACATAATTAAAATAGAAATAAACTGTTCTCTTAGTGGTAAATGTGACTGAGTGGCAAGCAAATGTAAAATTCACAAATAAAAGAAAAACCTGTATTTCTCATTTTTGTCTATCAATAATCACCATGTCTCACTTTTAATTAATAGACCCTAAAAAGCTAAACCATACTCCTGTGTCAACCATGGGTTCTTCTCAGCCTGTGTCTCGACCATTGCAACCCATCCAGCCTGCACCACCTCTTCAGCCATCTGGGGTGCCAACAAGTGGACCATCTCAGACAACCATACATTTACTACCTACAGGTAAACTTGCTGAATCATTGAGTTGAAGCTTTTAGTTTTGCTTACAGTGAAATATGACTATGGAAGTAAGTGGAAAGATTAGATAGAAAATTAAGGGTAATTCTCTGTTATTTTGAGGACAGGGCATCTTTTTGAGTGTAGTGTAACTTAGATTTGCTGACCATCTTAAGTAGCACCACTGACTGATACAGAGTGGTTATAAGGAAGAAAAATTACATATGTTTTTGTCATCTGCCACTATAAGCAGCAGAAATGAATATAGTTTCTTTTGAGGGGATGGCTATAATGATTCATTCTGATTATGACCACAAAGTAATAATTGACTGATGAAGAAAAAAATTTTAAATGATTCTTAATGTGAACTAGTTTTAACTGGCCTAACACTACCATTTGGAGATATATACTAATGTTTTACACACTGCCTCTCAAGAAGTTATAAATCCTATATTTTCAAGATGTAGCCTAGATCTCCTAAACTATGGGGAAGCCAACCAAGAGAGTTTGTCTTTTTTTTTTTTAAGATTTTATTTATTTATGTATTAGAGAGAGAGCATGCAAGTTGGGGGAAGAGTGTAGAGGGAGGGGGATAGAATCTCAAGCAGACTGTGGAGTGTGGAGCCCAACATGGGGCTCAGTCTCACAACCCTGAGATCATGACCTGAGCCGAAATCAAGAGTCAGATGCTTAACTGACTGAGCCACCCAGGAGCCCTAAGGCAGTTTGTCTTTTTTTTTTTTTTAAGCATTTTATTTATTTATTTGACAGAGCAGGAGAGTACAGGCAGGGGAAGCAGCAGAGGGAGAGTGAGAAGCAGGCCCCCTGCTGAGCAGGGAGCCTGTGTGGGGCTTGATCCTAGGACCCTGGGATCATGACATGAACTGAAGGCAGTCACTTAACTGACTGAGTCACCCAGGTGCCCCTGTTTTGTTTTTTGTTTTTTTTTAATAAAATAGCTCATCACTAGAGATTTATCTGCAAAATTATATGTGGACTTTTCTCATTAAGGAAAACATTGAATTCACATGGAATTGTATCTAGTGAAATCAAAGTTTAAGTCACCAATTTATATAATTTAGAAGGAGATATCATTATGCAAACCATGTGCATAATAGATAATAAAATGGGTAATAAAGAGATAAAGAGGTAAGTATTCCTCCTTGTGTACTTTCTTCCCCTTTCTCATATTGAAAGTTCAGATATGTAAAGACTAAGTTAAGTAAAGACGTTAGTAAATAAGTCATTAGTAAAGAAACCTTTTTATCAGACGTCTCATATCCAGTGTTTACCTCCAAATTTGTTTTATTATGGAACCCATTTTCCATATGAAAGTAGATTTATTATTATCTTTTATTATATAGTCAATATGTGGTTATTTGTAAAATGTGATGATAATTCAGAGAGTTATTAACTCCTAAAATAATTATTGTAGTTCTATGCTGCCAGTGAACAGTTAGGACTTTTTTGATAAATATATGTTAACATCACTCAAGGCATGAATGTTCTCTAGAACATAAATTAGGAGGAATGCTAGAGTAGAGAAGGAAGAATTCTGTATTTTAATTGATGTTTTATTGTTTTGAATTAAGAGATGGTTTGGTTCACCTAAAGAAAACGTCTGTTACAATAGCCAGCCAGATAGAAAATTAAGGATAATTTCTTGAACTGTGGGAATACAGTTACTCCTGGATTTATGCCATTAGTAGAAGGCCTTCAGGGCCCCAAATCCCACTCTGCTAAGAATAATTAAACATTGAGGAGTGAAAATGTGCTCTTTTAAGTCATTCCCATAAGATCATACTCTCAAGTCTTTATCTTTACATGCTTATCATCAAGTCAAACTGAAGAGTGGGGAGGTCATTGGACATGGTTGAGGTGCTCTTTCCTTCTGAAGTTTGGATTGTAATAATAGTTACTATTAATTTTGGTTGGCCATAACACTCTTCTCTTTCAAGATTACAAAAGGAGACTGTTGTCTGTATTTCTGTCTTTATTATAGTTAGATTTTGTGCAAAATTAATCACCATTAATAACTGTTTACTTAACTGGCATTTTAATGTTTTTCTGCTTTTCATTAGCTCCAACCACCGTGAATGTAACACATCGTCCAGTAACTCAGGTGACCACAAGACTCCCTGTACCGAGAGCTCCTACAAACCACCAGGTGGTTTATACAACTCTCCCAGCACCACCAGCTCAGGCTCCCCTGCGAGGAACTGTCATGCAGGCTCCTGCTGTTCGGCAGGTCAATCCCCAAAATAGTAAGAGACTCTTTTCTTGTGTATGGCCTCAAAGTTACATGTAGTCCTTCAGCATTTAGTGGGCTTACATTGACATTAGATTTAGCAAAAAAAATTGCTTATAATATTATATTAAAACTATTGATAATTTTTCTTCTTCCCCTAGGAGAGTTAACCAGAAAAATTGGACATGTGTATCATATGATTTGTGCTCCATGTGTTGTCTTCAATTTAATTTTATTTATGGCCTGTATTATTATCACAATGCTCTATTTGATAGTGGTCTGCACTCTCTTAAGAGATACCTTACCTAATTAAAGTGGGAATGATTAATTGTGGCATAGCCCAGATAATGGAAATGATGGTTAAGGATAGCCTCCAATGAGAGAGAGTCTTAAGGGTGTGGAAGATGGCTGAGAAATAGAAGATAGGAATATGTTAAAGGAAATCTGTTGTTTCTACACACACACACACACACAGATATATATACACACATATATATAATTATATATATATACTGTATTTAGTAGTAAAATATAGCATACAAACAGAAGTTTATATAAAAAGTATATGTGAAGTTTAAAGAAAACTAGCAAAATGAACCACCTATGAAATCTCCACCAGTCTAAGAAATAGAGCTTTATCAGTATCCTACAAGCCTACTGTATGCCTTCATTGTATCCCTCTCCCTTTTCATCAGAGGTAACCACCATCTTCATTTTCTGCTTTTGTGTATGATTTTGCCACCAAATAAGTATCATCAAAAATAGTTAGTTTTGCAAAATTTAATAGCAAGGGCAAATCTAGCTGTTTAAAGAAACTGCCATTATTAGGTGATGATTTCGAGGAGAAAATAAACTAAGCAGAGTCTCTGGTTCACAATCTGGCTTCAGTTTTTCTCAAGTTTACAAGAGCGTTTTCTGGGAAATCAGTCAGTGGGGTCATGAATGAGTTCTGGGAAACTGGGCTCACTATAGTCAGGGTACCTGGCAGAACTATAGTATGGGCCAGGAACTGAATAAATGGCAGTAATATGGTCCGGACAGTAGTTGACTTAAAATTGTCTGTTTCTGTTACCCTAACATATGTCAGAATAGTTTTCTGTTCAGTAAATTGAGTATCCTCAGCTGTTCACGGCATGGAGAGAAAGTGAGGAACCTCATTAACACGAACCAAGGATAACTTATAGTTGAGATTTCTGTTCTAGTTGAAAAGATGAGACAGCTGAGATTTTTTTTTTTTTATTTATTTATTTGAGAGAGAGACAGATAGCGAGAGAGAGTACACGAGTGCGGAGGAGAGGGAGAAGCAGGCTCCCCAGTGAGCAGGGAGCCTGACGAGGGGCTTGATCCCAGAACACTGGGATCATGACCTGAGCCAAAGGCAGACGCTTAACTGGCTGAGCCACCCAGGGTGCCCCAAGCAGAGATATTTTTGAGGACAGCTTCAATTTGTCTACCTTTAGAGTTACACTGCTCCATTCTGGCCTGTTTGACTTCTACATGTGGTGTACCACTGTGTTCTACTGTTCTAGGGGTTTTGCTTATAGTCCTCCTGGTAGGGATTCCATTTATTTCTCTTATGTGCTGGATCTCCACTGTTTCTTGTATCTCATGTTTTCCTCTTTCTTGATTTTCACTCTCATAATTAGTGGCACATATCCTCCAAAGGCTTCTTGAGAAAGGGTTTATAGAGATAGATTTTTTTTGGTTGCTTGCATACAGGAAAATTTCTTTCTCCTCAGGCTTATCATTTGGTTGAGTGTAGACTTCAAGGTTAGAAATGTTTTTCCTTCCAAATTTTAAAAACATCACTTTGCTGGCTTCAAGTGTTTAATCTGTGTTCTACCAAATTTAGACTAGAAATCTAGGGTTTTTGTTTGTTTGGGTTTTTTTAGAGAAGGAGAGAGATGGGGGGAAGGGCAGAGGGAGAAAGAGAAACTTAAGCAGGCTCCATGCTCAGCACAGAGCCTGTTGCAGGGCTTGATCTCACAACCCTGAGACCGTGACCTGAGCCAAAATCAAGAGTCAGACGCTTAACTGACTGTGCCCCCGAGGTGTCCCTAGAATTCTAGTTTTATGCCTTAATTTTCTTTTGTAGGTGTCACAGTTCGAGTGCCTCAAGCAACTACGTATGTTGTAAACAATGGACTAACCCTGGGATCAGCAGGACCTCAGCTCACAGTGCATCACCGACCACCACAAGTGCATACTGTAAGTGTTGATGTTTGGATTTCTAAACTTTTCAACCGTAGAGCTGTCAAATATTATTGTAGTTAGCATTTATCCTTCAACCTAGTTGTATCAAGAGGTAATGACAGGTCTTCTGTTTTTCCAACAGAAGTTTATTTAAGAAATAGGTCTTACCATTATGAACAAATGTTCTTAGGGATGGTAGCCATCAAGGATCACTGAGTTTGCTTGTGGTGGTATACAGTGTTCAAGAAGCATCCATACCTGAGGCACGTGAAGTAAAATAGACCATTTTTTAACTCATGGTTACATTAAAAGAGTATTTTTGAGTATTAGTGTTATTCATGTTCTAGCTTTATTCTTTTCCTCAAAACCTTATAGCAGTTCTAACTGGTATATTGCCATCACTTTATTGTTTTTAATAATCTAATGGTATTGGGAATTCATTTGTTAAGAGATGACAGAGAAGATCAAAGATGTCATCTTAGTTTTAGGCTGCAAAACAATGTCACATTATTCTGTGACATGATTATAACAGTATATGCTATAACAGTAAATGCTGGCTTTATGAGAAGGGAGGAGATTGAGATTTCGTATCACTTTTCACCAAGCAAAGAGTCCCTTTTTTAAGTATGCATAATAATTACTAGCATTTCTTGAGTGCTTGCTACGTGCCAGGCACTGTAAATATACTTGGTCCTCAGGAATCCTTTAGGAGTCTTGCTCTCCTTTTTTATTCTTTATTATCGATATGGCAGCTTATACACAGAGAGTAACCAAGTAACCCAAGGTCATACCTCATAAAAACTCATGCATTCCAGCTTTCTAGTCTATCCTCTTATTTTTCTTACTCCACTACAATGAAAAAATGAATGTTAATGGAGCACTAACTATATACCAGCTACTCTACTAAGTACATGTATTATTTTATTTAATTCTCACAACCCTATGAGGATTATTATTCTCCTTTTGATAGAAGAGGATACCATGTCACAAAGATGTTAAGTGGTTACTCAGGTTACTCAGTGTCATTACCCAAGCTAATGTCAGAGCCATTTTAACACAGGTTGTCTGATCCCAGCACTTGCAGTGTTTCAAATCTGGCCCTGTTAGAATATATGTGTGAATATACCATTACTGTTGTTTGCAGCTACAAATAATTTCTTTCATTCCATATTCCTTCAAAAAATATAGAGTAAAAATCTCTAATACCATAGTTTTACAAATTTTTAAAAAAATTTTTTTAAGATTTATTATTTTTTATTTTTTTTATTTATTTGACAGAGACAGCGAGAGAGGGAACACAAGCAGGGGGAGTGGGAGAGGGAGAAGCAGGCCTCCTGCGGAGCAGGGAGCCTGATGTGGGGCTTGATCCCAGGACCCTGGGATCATGACCTGAGCCGAAGGCAGATGCTTAACTGACTGAGCCACCCAGGCGCCCCATAGTTTTACAAAAGCGCCAGCTTTTTTTCAAAAAAACAGGAGCCCATGTGTATTGTCTTATAATAAACTGTGTATCTTACAGGAGGAACTTTTTCTTTCAGAAGGAACTTTTTTTTAAATTTTATTTTAATTAATGTAAAAAATGCTTTTAAATGAGAATTTGCAAATATATCAGAGAGTATACTGTAACGATTCCCACTTACCCATCACTCGTCACTTATCAGCATATGGCTAATCTTTTTCATATATAATGCCACCCACTTATTTTGACAATCCATGTATACACGGGGTTATTTTAAAGCAGATCCCTATTGTATTATTTTATTTGTAAAACTTGAATAAAAACCTCCATTGCAATGGCAAAAATGAAAAAACAAAACTCAGTTGACTTAATACTAAGTTTCAGGATATGAGCAGATTCAGAATCCTAGAATTTTAAGAATTAGAAGGGACATAACAGCCATTAAAGCTGTTGTCAAACTCCTTAAATTCTTGTGCTCCCTCCAGTCAGATTCATGGCTTCAGCCATCTTCGCTTGGATCTTGCTGTTTATTTAACGTTATTTACTTAGGTGACTAAATCACTTAAGGAAAAAAAAGATAATTTGAGAGAGTAAATAGAGCAAAATGTCCAGCATTCAAATCACTTCTACTTTTTCAGCTTTCAATATTTTATTTAAATTTGATTTTTTTCCCTTCTAACTTTATATTCATTTTAGCTTTTTAACTGTGGATTCTGCCTTTTTCCAGATATGTATATGAATTTCTTCCACTAGGCATATGAATTTCAACACATTTGCTTTCCTTGAAATTATCCAGCATATCCTTTTTGAATTCTTACTATGTGCACATTACTGCTACTAAGCTTTGACAGGGCATGGAGATTAAAAACATAGCATCAGACCTTCACAGAATTCATTGTTTAGTGTATGTAAATAACTCATTTTATGAAATGCATATTAAAACATAGTTCTTATTCAGTGAATTTTAGTTAAGGAAATCTTATTTGTTTCATGACTTTTAGTCTAAAGTCAGTGAACAAATGACACGTTTCACTTGGGAAAAAAAAAGATCACTCCATATCCCTTTTTCCTGGCTCACACTTGAATCTTTTTAGAAAAAAATTACCATCACTGTAATCTTTATTAAAACCTAGATATAGGGTGCCTGGGTGGCTCATTCGGTTAAGTGTCTGCTTCAGCTCAGTTCATGATCCCAGTGTCCTGGGATCAAGTCCCACATCAGGCTCCCTGCTCAGCCAGGAGTCTTCTTCACCCGCTTTCTCTGCCCCTCCCCCATACTCGTGCACTCTCTCTCTCAAATAAAATCTTAAAAACAAACAGACAAACCCTAGGTATAATAATAATGTCCAGTGTTAGAAACAAGTCAGTTTGAATTCATACACTTACTATTCATGCTTTTTCATCATATGGCCTTTACCTTTCCAAATGTCTTTTCTTATGCATATGCCCTATGTCTTAGTAAAAGTTAATACTTGTTTTTGCCCATAAATCCCCTACTTTCCTGTAGCCCCATGCCCTTATTCATGCTTTACCTATTGGCTGAAAGGTTACACACTATTTCTCCATTTCTAAATCTTACCTTTCATAGTCCAACTTAAATGTCACCTTTTTTGTGCAGATTGACTAAGAACATAATATGTACATTCAGCTTTAAATGCGCTTATTTGTGATCTGCTACTGTCCTTAGGTGGAAAAAATGGCTTTAAAATGAAAGAGTTGAATACTCAAATTACATACATATAGTAGACTGTCACACATGATGTTTAAAACTCTTACATTATTCTAAAATGAGAATCTATAGCATAGATAATTAAACATAAATTATTTTGTTAGAGATAGATGATTATTTTAGTTTCTGTCAAAATGATTTTCCATCAGCAAAGGCTTTCCTTTCTCAAGGAAAGCTTAGTATTTTAGATATAGAAGGTATATTGGAGTATCAATAGACAAATAATATTGTTTATGGCATGACTGGTCACAAATCAAATAGAGCTAGCCAAATGTGGTACAGTATTTGGTATTTCTTAGTATTCTTGATGTAAAATGATAACTCTTTAAATGATGTCTGAGTTGGTTTAGTTCTAGCATTCCGAAATAGTCCTTTCTGTGATCATTATTAAATCAACGTGACTCTTCTTTTATTAGGAGCCCCCACGCCCTGTGCACCCAGCACCCTTACCAGAAGCCCCACAGCCACAGCGTCTGCCCCCAGAAGCTGCCAGCACATCTCTGCCTCAGAAGCCACACTTGAAATTAGCACGAGTTCAGAGTCAAAATGGCATTGTACTGTCATGGAGTGTCCTGGAGGTAGACCGAAGCTGTGCCACCGTTGACAGCTACCATCTCTATGCTTACCATGAGGAACCCAGTGCCACGGTGCCCTCCCAGTGGAAAAAGATTGGAGAAGTAAAGGCACTTCCCTTGCCCATGGCATGCACTCTCACCCAGTTTGTATCTGGCAGCAAATACTACTTTGCAGTACGAGCCAAGGATATTTATGGACGTTTTGGACCTTTCTGTGATCCTCAGTCAACAGATGTGATCTCTTCTTCCCAGAGCAGTTAAACCTTGGAGCCTTTATCTCTTCCTCTTTCCGAGTTCCACTTTTTGGTCTTGTTTTAATCTTGTGCATGATATCCATTGTAAAATCCACATTGTGCAAGATTTCTTGGACAGATGTGTATATACACTACATTTGTTTATAATCAGAAGTAAAATAAACAGCCCATAAAGCAAGAGTCTTTTCCTGGACAATTGAAGCTTCAGGGTTTTGAAGTGTAAATGTGCACCTTGCTTTAGTTTTAAGGCTGGGGAATATGTGTGGGTGTTTATGTGTGTTTTTCCCTATTTATATGTTTACTGCAGTGGAATCTCCCATTTCCATTCTCACATTTACCTCTCTTCAAGTATAAAGTAAGTAGATCAAGGGATCCGAGGTATGGTATGTAACTGGCATGATTCTGCTTCTGAGGGATCTGTAGGTTCATAGCTAAATGAATCTAAAGGAAAGAAAAAGCAAAATGGTTAAATAGTTTAAACTAGGTTAATTTGAACACAGGAAGGATCTGTTCATCTTTTTTCTTTGCTTGGTTGTTAATTAGGTGAAAAAGATCTGCATTGGCCCCTCTTTCCTAATCTGGCTCTTACATTTATTTTGTGCCTTAAAGATTAACTACTAAAATAAACATGACCATTTATCCATTGTTGATCTTCTCTTTCAGCCTTTTGCCCTTCATTTCTCCTTCATCTCTACTAAATATAGCACATTCCCCTCAAGTCAGTTTTAAACTTAACTAAGGCTTTTAGGTATATTCTTACCAGTGGCATCACTACATTTAACTCTAAAAATTTGACTGCTCTTTTCTTCTAAGAACATAAGTGCTTTTTATCTTTGGTCACTACTTAAATTAACTGTGTAAAATGGACCAAGAGAAGAAAGACCATAGTGTGTAAGAAAATTGTCCTTCAAACATATTTTAGAATTTATATTGCATACTGTGTTAGAGATTAGGAAAGCAATGCTAGTTCACTTTATCACCCAAAGCGTAGTATTCTTTCGTAGGTAGTAAAATTCACAAAATATAGTGAGCTAAAATATCAAAGGGAAAGCTTTATTTCCTTATTATTCTCCTATCATTTTTTTCTGTTTTAACCTTTTAACTTTGTTTTGATGGTGCCAAGTTTTGTCTGATTTACCCTCTGTCAACTTTGGACAGAATTTAGAGTATATCCTTTGGGGTTATTTTATGTAACAATTAGATAATACTCTCTGTGCGTCTCTGTTCCTGTTCAGAGTTACTCAAATTCTGTTTAGATCATGGATTTTCAGTATGAGTGCCAGCTCTACTGGTATCAGGTAGGTGTTCAAGTGTAGGTAGTTTCGGGCAGGAGAGATGGGGTAAGTTTGGGGATGAGAGTATGGTTGGGAGTAGTTTGGAAGAAATTCATGGAGTTTGTGAAATAGTTTTTCAAGGCATCTTCCCTTACCATATTTGAATTCATATTCCTTTCTTCTCAAAATAAATACATTTTTAATTTTTCTTGGGATTATAGGAGGGAGCTATCCCTTCTATTAATGCTGCTTTGTTTGCAGCTTTGATGGCTTGTAATGGGAAGCATTCTAGCTGTAAAGAACTCTCATTAGAGACTTCACCGGTCAGTATACTGTCACATTAGGTGTAAAGTTTGATTGATGCTGAAGAAAGCCTACAGATTGCCAAAATGTAAGTGCTCCAGAACCTTCCTTTCACTTTCAGAAAATGAGACCACAATGAGAAAGTTTTCATGAATCCAGTTTGCCAACCAACTACGTAGATGTTACGCATTCTAGGACTAATGATGGTAAAAGAAGTTGTCAGTGTCATGCCAATGAAAATTTTAAAAGGGAGAAACTGATGATCTTCTAGCGTATATGAACACCTATCTATATCTGCATGTATATATGTTTTTACCCGCAATGGTGGCATTGTTGATTATGTGTTCAAGATCATTCCTGTCTATAGAATGGAAAGCCTGTGTTCAATTAAAAATGTTCTTTATTGGCCGGTTTTATGGTCATGTGATGACAATTTGCTTACCTAGCCTAGAAAAGCTTCCCTTGGTGAATGTTTTTATTTATATTCACTAATCATTTTTTTTAAGCTTTCATAGCATTATATAATCAGGTGAAGAAAGCTCAGTAGAATGAAAATACTATTTTAGCCTATATTGTGTGTCTTCTGTCAAAGAAAAAAAAAATTCTCAAATAGTAACCCTAAAAATACACTTACTATGGCAAAATAAAACTTTTTATTCCAGATGGTGGAAGGAAGGTACAAAGAGAGACTGTAATTATTTGAGGAAAGTGTATATTACGAGATGCTTTCCTCAAATTAGCATGCCATGGGATTTATAGGCAACAGCTATATTGAATTTACTGAAAACTGCTAGGCTAGGACTATAGGCATTTATTTTGGGCAGGTTTTGTTGATGAGCTCTGAGTTTGTTTTGTTTCTTTTGAGAGAGAGAATGGAGGACTGAACTAGAAATAGCTACTGATTACAAGACTATATTGTAGCAGTTCATACTCCATGGTACCTTTTCACAAAGTATTACAAATAAGTTTGATTATCCCATTTTGGGAATGCAAGTTTGTTAACAGTTTTAGCCTGACAGTACTTGTGTAAGTATTGCCTTATTGGAAATCCCGAAAGCTTCTGATATTTCCACCTGAAATATAGGATGTTCATATGGCATTTGAAGGTAATGGTGATGTTTGTTGCTCTATGTTTTGCACTTTGTCAGAGCAATTTTCACCCTGTTTTAAGTGTAAGCCTCATTTTAAAATTATGTTCTTGCCAGTTAGTTTATAAAGTACAAAGACAACATTTCTTGTTAACTGTTAACTTTATGAGGTAACTATATCCCTGTTTCCCTGGACTCGCTTTAAAATATGCAGAATACTGTGTACTGTTTAACACAGTAGATGTTCATGAGAGAAGTGAAGAGTACAGCTTTCTTCCTTGAAAAGTGCATATTTATTGGGATGCCGTTTGCCTCACAGAGAGTGTTCCCCACTCAGCCCACCGCCATTGCTGGATAGTAAATGAAAGATGGAAACATGACCGAAAGCAAGGAGCTTAGAATTTTTGGTACATCTGTCTGCAAAATTCCTTAGGCAGGCTGCACTATACAGTTCTCTTACTGTATTGAGTAAGTGTTAACTTAGTTTTTATCGTTTGCTCTTTTGCTTACATTTTCCAAATTATTTATGCAGCAAGGTGAATGTTAATATTGCATGATACGCATTTACCTTGTTCCATGGATTTTCCAGTACTGTACAAGATTAACAAAATAATGCCTGTGGTATCCTCTTCTCTTCTCTTTGATACACTGTGATTTTAGCACATTAGAGCACTGAAAAGACCTTCCAAGTGTTCTCCCCAACTTTCCTTCTTGGGCTATTTCAGAATCATATGATTTATTCATTATTTTAATTTCATTGTTGACCGGTCGTTGGCCTGTTTTATTCTAATTTCCAGAAAAACCATGCCCCAATATTGGATTCTTGGAAATAATTCTATTTAAAATCAGTGCAGGATTCTGCCTTCCTTACTATTTACTGAGTGATGCCCCTCTCCCACTTTTTAACATTTTTGGACAAACAGAACAATCTCATGAAGGGTTTTCGCTAGTGTGGAGGACTTAGATTTAATTCCTAAAATGCATTCCCCTTGAGCCAGCCAAATGGGGAGGAATGATAAAACACATGTTTTGTCTTCTCCAAACAGTTTTATCATGCTGCATAAGTTTTTTTTTTTTTTTTTTTTTTGTAGAGTCAGCTAAGTACCCATCATTTATATTTAAATGCTGGGGGCGGGGGGGAGTGTTTTTCTTTTAGTTTTGTTTGTAAATAAGGTAACTGGGCAATCAAACACCTTTTGGGGATCCTGGCTTCATTATTTTCTCCGCTATTTCAAAATTAAATATAAAAATAAATCCTTTGTAGGAAACTTGCATCCTGATTTTTCTTTATTGCAGTTGAAAGTGTAAATAATAAGACAATGTAAGACCTTCCTAATGTCTAATACAAACTGGGCTATAGCAGGTTGCCCTATTTTTATTAGGTTTTGAAGGTTTTGTGGGTTTTTTTTTTCTTTTTAAAATGTACAGTAGAGTGGTGTCTGTATAAGTGTTAACTGTAGTGGGATTTTGTCCAGCAAGCCTGAAATTTATACTTTGAAATAAACTACTGGGTTTTTAACATTTGAGTATTCTGATTCATTCTAGTTATTCTCAGCCCTTGTGTTGCTTTTGGAAGTCTCTCACCTTGTTAAGAATCACCCATTATACTGTATAATATGGTTTATTTAACCCACTTGGCAATACCACAGCACTCAAACAACATACAATTCTCTAGCTTTGAAGGAGTTGTTAATGTAGAATTGCTCCCAGATTAGATATGCTACTTTTAACTGATGGGAGAGCACATTAAGGTTATATTGTGTGCCTAGTCTGTACCACGAAAAGACTCAGCTGGTGCTTGTTAATGGCTGGAAGAATCACTGACTGTATTCTATTAGAGGTTCCTTTGAAAACGAAGCTCCACCATCCCCTAGGTCTTTGTCATTAAGTATATCCAGCCCGGGGAAGGATAAAAAGCATGGAAGAGTGTACAGGTTCTTAGGGGCAAGGCCTGGAAGTGACACTAGTATCAGATTCCTTGGGCAAGAACCCTATCACATGGCACAGCTATCTAGGGGAACATGGGAGATGTGGTCCATGTGGCCAGGCATGAAAGGAGAATATGGATCTGGGTGAGCAGTTTCTGCCATACTGTCCTGTATATGAACTTTTATGCTAAAGCCAGGTGTTGTTATTTATCTTCTAGAGTATTTCTTCTACAGTGTGTCACCCTGTAGAGAATGTGTGTTGTAAAAAACTACAAAATCAACAGAAAATGAAAGTGACACGCTGAGGGGTGCCTGGGTGGCTCAGTCGTTAAGCGTCTGCCTTTGGCTCAGGTCATGGTCCCAGGGTCCTGGGATCGAGCCCCGCGTCGGGCTCCCTGCTCGGCGGGGAGCCTGCTTCTCCCTCTGCCACTCCCCCTGCTTGTGTTCCTCTCTCACTGTGTCTCTCTCTGTCAAATAAATAAATAAAATCTTAAAAAAAAAAAAAGTGACACGCTGAATTTAATATATTTTATTAAGACTAATTCTGAATGGAAAAGCATAGCTAAAATAGTGCCTTTGGAATCTTACTTGCAACCTTCTATTCCCTTCTATTCCCTCAGCTCCCTCCTTCATTTTATGTCACGTTTCAAAACTGGTTTCATGGTAATAAAATCAAAGTCATAGGTCTCTGGCATGCCCTTGTGGAGAGTTTTGTTGAAACGGGTCCAGTGAAAAACAGGGAGGCCACCTTGTACTGTGGGACCGCTAATGGCATAGGCTGTATACGCTGACGCGAGGTAGATATCTGCCACCTGGAAAGCGAGAGGAGAGGGACATTTTAGAAAAGCGTTTGGAAAAAACTAGATTCTTGTTTTTCCTTTTTTTTTTTTTTGTCCTGCTCTTTCTCCAAAGTCACAATATTAGCCCCCTTTTAAAATAAAATATCGCAAGCTTCCACAACATGCTCTTCCATAACCATTTGGCATTCAGATGTGAATTGAGTAGAAGTGCATTTACAGCCAAAAGTGTGAGATCTGGAGTCAGAATGCTCATATTCAGAATTCTAGCTCCAAAACTTGTTTAAAATTAACCCCTATAGGACTCCGTTTTCTCATTTGTGAAAGGGTTTTAATAACCATACTTCATAGAAGAGTTGTCATGGGGATTAATGAGAGCAAATGCTTGGAGCAGTGCCTAGAATATATTCTTCAGCAAAAGTTGTTACTAATCAGGGCGGTAACAAGAGTTTTAAAGTAGAAGGAACTCAACATCCAAAAACGAGGTCCATGGGTTCTCAAAAGCACCTAACCACTGGGTAGCAGCAAATCTTAACCTCAGGAAAAAGATGTCTCATAGCTTCTGATTTTCCACATATTCAAAATGGCTAAAGGAAAATGATAGTAAGTATATCCTTCAACAGAAACTCTTTTGATGAAAAATTGGCAGACTCCTCTCTCCAGAAGAAAGTAAAACTTGGCAGGTTGAAGGTCGGCTTGGGTTCTCTCCGGTAAGGCGGCAGTCATTCTCTGTGTATCTGGGAATGGCTAGAACACTTCTTGCACGCTCTACTGAATGTTTGCAAATACCATTAACAAGAAATAAGCACTCACTGGGGTTTCATGGGTGTCAGGCTTTCTACACCCACTGAATTTTACTTTACACAACACATTGGGGCTCATTAAAGCTAGAGCTTTGGTATCATCATATGGCTAAAAAGTAGCTTGAGTAGGAACTAGACTATTCTAAAGCATCTTCTGTTTAGGCATTAGGCTGATAGAAAAAATTATGTGTAGGGGGATCAGCATTCTTAACAGTTAACTCCACTTCTAACAGATTTCTCCCAGAATTTAGGACTGAAAGTGCAAACAAAAAGACAAGCCCAAACCAGGAGTGCAAAAGGACATGGTAGAATGATTCTTTTCCACCAACCACATGGCTAACTCATACCCTCGGACACCCCAAATCCAGTAGTGTGCAGGAAAGTTTTTAATGACCAGCTCTCTTGAGAGGAAAAAAAGACCCTGATTTGTAGTGTTTGCTGATTTGCATGGTGTAAATACTCCTCCATGGCTGATTTCAAGCTATCCACATGATGTCAACGGATTTTAACAATTGGTTCTCACAAGCCTTTATGAGCTGGCTTCAGCCCACCCCTGCAAATAAGTAATGCCTATTTATTACCTATATTAGGAGACGCATTACAGCACTTAATAATTCTAACATGGTGAAAAACCTTTAGTGCTTGTCCAATAAACCTGTTCCTTCAGCTAAATTCAGTTCCTGTTTAATGTGAAATCACACTGCTTCCAATAATAGGTTCTTTGGACTTTGGGCTAGTCTGGTAAAACTTAAGACATCAACATCATCATCATCATCATCATGGTGTACATTTACACATAACACAACATCGGTACTAAATATTCTTCACAACAATCCTATAAGGCAAGTACTGTTATGTCCGTCTTACAGATAAGGAAACAAATATTCCAAGATTATGGAATTTTCTATTAAGTGGCAGGGCAGGGCATTAAAGTTAGGCAATGAGACCTACCACCAGAATCTGCAAAAGCTGATTCCTGAATTGAATTTATGGTCAGAGACAGTATTGTGTTTTATGTCACAAAAATCTCTGCAGCTTTGCCTTTGGATAGGCCTAGGTGCAGGTAAAAATTAAATTCAAAAGCCAATTCGCATGTTACCTTTGTGTCATAGCAACCTCCAGGACTTGGGCTAAGTGAGTTCAGGTCTTCACGGCAGCAGATGGTATTGCAGGGATCGCCCTTACTGTAAGGATCCTTCCTATAATCTAGGAGGAAACAGTGATGGGGAAGAGGGTGAGTACTGGTTGTTCTGAGATACACCTGCCCACAGGAAGCCTTTGGACCTGTTCAAGTCTAGATAATCAAGAGTCCACCCTAGTGGCCTCATTCACCCAGCCGCTCTCAAGAAACTTGCACAGTGAAGAGTGGGATGGAAGAGAGAATAAAGGATAAATGTGCATCACTATTTTTCTACAAAATAAATACAAATTTGATACTGTTCATCAAAAACAAAGTATTTATGAATAATTTTTGTTTTATTAGCTGCTTCTGTCCTTGGAAGAAAACCTGTGTTAAGGTTGAGGGGGAGTGGTAAAAAAAAAAAGTACTCTGTATGGGTTATTGCCTCTGTGTTTTATATATTATTTTTTTCAGTGAAAAAAATCTGTAGAATCTTCTTCCATGTCATTTTATAAAAGAAGACAAAATTCTATCTGTTGAGTATAAAATACGTATAGTATTGATTGAATACTAAAAACTTCTTATAATTCCTTCTACTGCTGAGATGGATTCTTAACGCGGGAAAACGTACATGGATTCTTTATTCATGCGGAAGAAAGGGAGTTTTGAGGAATGATTCTTGAGAAATGTGCTACGTACTGTTGTATCGCATGATATATTTCATGGATGCCATATCAGTCACGTCCCCTTGGTCACGCCGGAAGATTTTGGCTCGTGAAGCCATATCATAGGAGTACTCCAAACCCAGCTTCTGAACTAGCATTGGATAGCCACTCCAGCTGTAGATTTTTTCATGGAAAGGAATGTTGTAGGAGGGCCAATATCCTGATTTGGGATGGAAGGAAGGAAAGGTGAGATTGACAGGGAGACAAAAGAGAGATGGAACAAAAGAAATGTTATTAATGATAGTTTCTTTTGAAAATCGGCACAGGTGTGTGATTGCAAAATGATATTATAAAGAAAATAAAGCTTTGAATGTGAACACTGGCCTTCAAACTGATCCTTTTAAACGTACAGAATCAGTATACCTCTAGATGATTCCATTAGGGAAAGAAGAGCATCAGAATTCTTTGGTTTTCACCCAAAATTCTTTCTTATTTTTTAAAAATATTTTATTTATTTATTTGTCAGTGAGAGAGAGTACAAGCAGGGGGAGCAGTGAGGGCAGAGGGAGAAGCAGGCTCCCCGCTGAGCAAGGAGCCCGACGCGGGGCTCCATCCCAGGACCCTGGGATCATGATCTGAGCCAAAGGCAGGCGCTTTTGGACTGAGCCACCCAGGCGTCCCTTCACCCAAAATTCTTAAAGCAATCTATTAACCAGAAAATAACCTTATGATCTGGATAACAAAATGATGTGTAACACAGAGCAGTCTGGGGAGCTAGTTTAAGCGAACCTGGTTCCTGAAATGTCGAGATAGTTTCACAGTGTGGCCCTAACAGGGAACAGGCCAGGTGCTAATCATGGGACAGTGGAAGAATATAGTACCTAGAGTTCAGAAAACCTAGGCTCAGGGCTAAATCACCAGGTCTTAGGCAGTTAACCTCACTTATTTTCTCCTTTTAACAGGGAAAGGAGAAGGAAGAATCCATAATTTGAAGAGACTGGAGATGATCTTTAAGGTTCCAGCAGGCTTTAACTTCTTTTTGTAAGCGTTCCTTAAGGCTTAGTTTCATCCCAAGCTTCATAATGTGCCAAGGCCATAGAGCACATTCGTCACTAAGTGTCAGACATGTGACACAGCTCTAGTACAATCAATATTTCAGGAACAGCCCAGATTCCAGTGGCCTGGGCTATTGTTTATAGGACAGTTAGTCAACGCAGGGACTCTTCCACCATTCAGTGTTTATTTCCCATCCCCTATATTGTCTTGGCCTTTGTCTGCCTTTCTCCCTTTTGACTGTTTTATAGGATCCCCTTGGTAATCATTATGCTTGGTAAGCATTAGATGAATATTAACTATTATAATTATTATACTTCTCTTTATATGAACGCAGCTGAAATGAATAATCAAAATGGCTGCTTTACACATCACATTTTCATAAAGCTTCATGATTTACAAAAACATTTAGAGTATCTTGTATAATCTCACAACAACCTAATTATGTATATAAGCATTACCATCCCTCCTTATAAAGAAAGAAACAGAGGTTCAGAGATGTTCAGTGCCTCCCTTCTGACCAAGGGCTTCCAGCAATATACCACAGCTGCTTCCAAATTCTAAGAGGTTTGTGGAACTTTCTGTCTTTTATTATAATGGCTATATGACATCACGTAAGTATTTGGGCAAATCACTTTCTGAGCCTTTCTTTCCTTACAGTAAAATGGTAACAATGCTACTTATCTGGAAGTATCTTAATGAAGATCAAACAAGAGAACATAAGTAAAAGGCCCGAAAGAGTGCCTAGTATATAGTAGACAATGAATTTAACTCTCTGTTCTTCCCACCTCCGGCAAAATAACTACAGACTGATGAGCATTAGATTTTTTTTTTTTTAGTCTCAGGGTAGATTTCTTCATGGGATCTAGGAACAAGATCACAAAGAACTGGACTGCCATTCCATAATCAGCGGCAGTCCAAAGAAGAAAAGGCCTTGAATAACCTGTCCCCTTTAGTACACATCTCCCTCTTGAGGCTGCTAATTTTGTCGGGCTCTTACAAGCTGGATGGGCCAGGCTTCAAGATCAGACAGCTGACTTCTCAGTTTTGAACTGCCATCCTAACAAGTGACTGTCAATGATTTGACTTCTCTATTGACTTGGTGATCTCTGATCTGCTGGGCAGCTGAAGTCACCACCTTCACTAACTGTTTTCTGCATATTATGAGCATTTGGTTGGTGTCATTATAAAGTCTCTGGGAACCTGGGAGCCTGAGGACCAGGCCCTGATTCCCGGGGTCCGTATCTTCCCTTGGTTCTGTTCCTGCTCATCTATCAGCTGATCTATTGCAATAGCTTCCTAATTAGTCTCCTGCCTTCTCTCTGACTTCCAGTCTTTTCTCCCTTTTCAAAAACTCCCATTTTCTAAACTGCTTAGCAGGATAGAAAAGCACCACCACCTTCCACTACATAGCCCTTCCACTAGCTATCTCGAGCTAACAGTCTCTCAATCACATCAGTTTTCATGCCTCCATTTGTTTGACCTTGTCCCCTTGTCAAATTGCTGAGCTCTTTTGTGACCTTTAACCATCACTCAGACATCATCTTCACTCTCATTTATTCAAGAAATATGCACATATGTTGTGTGTGCCAAACACTATGATCGATGCAAGACAAGAGTGCTTGCTTTGTGTCAGCAATGTGCTCAAGAATTTACAAGAATTATCCCAATTCACTCTCATAACAACTTTGTGAAATTACAAAGGTCCACACTCCCACATCCAAAATCTCTTGGAGGCCAGATAATTCAGTACTCAGGGTTTTGCAGATTTTAGAACAGCAATGGGGTGTGCATATCACATATGACATTGCATTCTCTGTGGGCAACACTTCATAATCAAAGGCATTGAAATTTCTGTAGCCTAAGGTATAGTCTCCCTGGAGGAGAGGAAATAAAGACTAAATAGTTCAAGTCTACCGAACTACCAAACGGGTAGTTTTTGCTACCAAAAGGAGGTCAAACTACTAAGTTTGCTAGGAAAGAACAATAAAAAAATTTTTTGAGATTTCAAAATTACTGATAAGTGATTGTGGACCTTGTACTGCTACTGTCGTGTTTTACAGATGGAGAAAGTGAGGCTTGGAGAGAGTGGATCATTTGCCCGAGATTTTGAGGAGCAGAGATTCAAATCAAGGTGGTGCTTCAAATGTCGGGGCTCTTGTCTTGCCCTCCAGACCCGCCTTCTCTGATCCTCCCACTGACCACAGCCCCCCCTGGGCTTGGTGCCGTGGACGTTATGACGGCTCTTCCCTTTCTGGGTTCTAACGGCTATTTATGTGCCTCCCTTCCTCACTAGGCTGCTTCTCAAGGTCGGAGATTTTGTACCTGCAGCCATGCTTTTCCAGTCCCTGGGCCAAGGAAGCACTTCTGTAAATATTTGCTGAATTTGACTAAAAGCTTTACCCCGGACCTACCCAGGAGCGAAGGTAATATTAGAGCTATGAGAAGTCCTAAGACTATAAATGCCTGGATTTGTCCCCAACTATACAATGTCCTATAAGAGTTTGCGGTGCCGATTTTACATGTTGTGCTGAAGCTGGGAATTCTTTCCCAGTGTAGCTAGCAATGGCTTTCTCATCCTTTCTTCCCCACCATTCAACACCCCCGCACCCCATCATATAGCCCCGTACCACACATTCCCCACCACATACGCATACACACTCACAGACTCATCAGACTTCCAGACTTCTAGCATAAAGACAGTACCTCTCCGTAGAACCTCAGTTTGGTCAGAATATTCTACATATGTAGGAATTTGCTCCACAATGTAGAGAGTGCCTGCGTCAAGGCTATACTTCGGCTTTACCTTCTTCAGGTCCAGGACCATGTACTGATTGTTATAGGTGCCTGAAATATTGGGAGACATGAAGTAGGGTATGGGTATGGATCTACTGGTTAACTCGAAACCTAAACATACATACCTGCCTAAGAGCTATCCTGCCGGGCCACTTACCAGAGTTGTAGTTTGAAAAGATCTCTGCCCACTGCCTTCCATCATTTGCCATCATATTGGCTACACGAACTCTTTGCCATGCGAGGAGAGACTGGGGTACCACAAGCTTTAGTAGGGTTTTATTATACACGCTGTTTGTGGTCTGTAGCAATATTAAACCACTGCTAAGAATGTAAAAGTCATCCAGAGACTCCAAAAACCCTACAGGAGAGACAATTATACAAATCAGCATACATATAGCTCGTATATTCAACCAACATTATTGGTGTAGAGCTTTGCATACACAATGCATTTTGCAAAGAGTATCAGTTATTATGATCCTTGATCTGCAGTAGCCTCTCTTGGTTTGGGCTCACCTCTGTGTGCTTACTTAGCAGCTGCTTATAAAACGGTGCCAGTGGACCTCTGACCCTAGATTCTCTATTGATATTTTTTGATTTTATAATTTGGACACTAAAAATATCTTAAATCAGGACTATTCCAATTTTCCAAAATGATAAACAGAAATAGATCTCCACTAACTAGGATTTTGCAGGAGAACTTGTAGTGAGGGAGAGGTATTAACAGGGTTCATGGTTGGATAATAAGATTAGGGATGTCCTCTTTCTTCTCTTTCTACTTTTCTGTATTTCTGTATTTCCCAAATTTTACATAATGAGTCTATAGGATCTTTAGAAAGAGGAAAAACATCTACACTTACCAGAGGAACTTCCCAAACTTACACCATTTTTATACCACCTTATCATTTCTGCCATATCTGATCACTTGTACTATTATTTACTTACTATTTTTTCCTTAAATTAACTCTCTTGTCAAACTTAAAGTACTTAACTTGTCACATACAATAATATCCAAAGAACTGTGGGGTTAATGTTTTGGCTTTTTTTCCCTCAGGAAACACATTAAATCAAACACATTTCTACTAACATGCAAAAAACTACTTGCCCATGGACCACCTAATACCACCTCACCAGCACCATGCAGGCCACACCTGGAGAAACACCAACGGATCTGAAGCTTTTGTGTTCGCAAAGAACAAGATGAGGCTCAGAGAGGTGAGGACACCTGTCCAGGACCATACAGCCAGCTTGACCCAGTCCAGCACTCTTTCCACTAAGTGTGAACCCCTATGCTCAGCCTTCATGGCTTTCCTTCTTCTGGCTTAATGAAGGCTGGAGGAGAAAAGCTTCATGGAGGAAGCAGACCTGGAACTGAGTCAGGAAGCTTGTATAAGAGCTGACTAGGGGGCACCTGGGGGCTCAGTCAGCTAAGTGACCGACTCTTGGTTTTGGCTCAGGTCATGATCTCATAGTTGTGAGATGAAGCCCGTGTGCGGCTCTGTGCTTAGCATGGACTCTGCGGGAGATTCTTTTTTTTAAAGATTTTATTTATTTATTTGAGACAGAATGAGAGAGAGAGAGAGAGCTCATGAGAGGGGGGAAGGTCAGAGGGAGAAGCAGGCTCCCCGCCGAGGAGGGAGCCCGATGCGGTACTCGATCCCGGGACTCCAGGATCATGACCTGAGCCAAAGGCAGTCACTTAGCCGACTGAGCCACCCAGGCACCCCTCTGTGAGAGATTCTTTTCCCCTCCTTCTCCCTCCCCCTCTGCTCCTCCCCAAACTCACTCTCTAAAATAAATAAATAAAATCTTAAAAAAAAAAAGTTGACTAGGTAGAGAGCAGTGAGCACCACAGGTATGAACAAAGATGTACAGCAAGAATAGATGTGGCATAAGAGATTGGAAGTTTGGGGAGGTGGAAGCAAAGAAACATTAGAAAATAGAGTTGGCCAAAGAAGGCATCAAGATGGCCAATAGACACATGAAAAGAGGCTCAACATCACTCATCATCAGGGAAATGCAAATCAAAACTACAAGGAGATACCACCTCACACCTGTCAAAATGGTTAAAATCAAAAACTCAAGAAACAGCAACTGTTATTGAGGATGTGGAGAAAAAGGAACCCTTCCTTGTGCACTGTTGGTGGGAATGCAAACTGGCGCAGCCAATGTGGAAGACAGTATGGACGGTCCTCAAAAAGTTAAAAATAGAGCTACCCTATGATCTAAGAATTGCACTACGGAATAGTTACACAAAGAATATGAAAATATTAATTCGAAGGGATACATGCACCCCTGTTTATTGTAGCATTATCTACAATAGCGATGATATGGAAGCATCCCAAGTGTTCATCGATAGAAGAATGGGCAAAGAAGAGGTGGTGTATACATACAGTGGAATATGATTCAGCCATCAAAAAGAATGAAATTGCCATTTGCAACGACATGAATGGAGCTAGAGAGTAGTATGCTACGTGAAATTAGGTTAGAGAAAGACAAATACTATATGATTTCACTTATATGTGATATTTAAGAAACAGAACAAATGAACAAAGGCGAAAAAAAAGATAAACCAAAAACCAGACTCCTAATTATAGAGAACAAACAGATGGTTACCAGAGGGGAGGTGGGTGGGCGGTATGGGTGAAAGAGGTGATCGGGATTCTTTCCTTGTGATGAGCACCGATTAATGCATAGAATTGTTGAATCACTATATTGTACACCTGAAACTAATATAACACTTCATGTTAACACACTGGAATTAAAATTTAAAAAAAAAGAAAATATAGTTGGACAGTCGTTCATTTATTCATTCAACGAACAAACTATTGTGCATCTTCTCTAGGCCTGGTAGGGATAGGTGGGGTGCTATCAAATAATGGGATCACCTGAAGCTAAAGCTACGACCTCAGAGCCTCAGTGGGAGTCAGGAAGCCTGCATTTTTGTTCCCTGCACTGCAACTAACAGATTTTATCTCTCTGTTCCTTATTCCCTTCCTCTGATAACCTGGGACTAAGTGATGTCATGCAGCGCTGTGTAATTTTAATTTCTGGAAATTATTGAGTAGGAAAGTTACGGGATGAGGGTAGTGTCCAACCGACTCACAATGAACCTCCACAAGGCTGTCATTGGCCTATTAGAAGTTCGTATAAATGACAGAAGGTTGCACATTGCCCATGGGATAAGTAAGGCTTGATGAGTGCATGGCATCCTTGAGTGAAATTTTCATGGGCAACTCCTCTTGGAAGATACAGCCTGGACACTGGATGCATGGCTTCACAAGCATAGTGTGGGATGGGTTTCAATGACCATTCATTCACCTCTCAGGCTGGGGTCATTTTGCAGTGTTCAAACTGTACAACCATATTTGGCTGCCTTGGGCAAGCTCCCTGGTGGAAGAGCTCCATAGAGTGGAATGTCGTATTTCTGGCATAATAAACTTGCTAATTCACTCCTTGTAGCAACCTCTATGAACACAAGAGGGCAGGCGTTCTTCAATATGTGTGAGTGACTACTACTAACATGTAAGGAGCCATGGTTCCTCCAAGAGCAAGACTGTTTATTACAGATGGAAAAATGTAGGCCACCCAGAGTTCTGGAACAAAGAGAATGAATTGGCTTGCAAAACAACTCTAGTCAAGACGGTTAATTCTATAGTTTAGAGCTTAAGATGAAATAAAAAGGAAAAGGCCAAGTGGGGACAAAATCCTGAAGCATTACAAGAGAAACAAATGTTCTTTGGCAGTGTCAAATTATATTCTTGCTTTTATCTGTCATTAGCAGCTTTGAAAGGCAGACAATTTTAGATCAGGAGGAAGTGAAACACTCAAGTATGAAAGCCAGGCTGCAAATAACATTTCATAGTAAGTTCATTGCCGAATTTAATTAAGAAATAAAAGGGAACCCTGACAGTTAATAAATCTCAAGACTTAAAACAAATCACTTGAATCACAAAAATAAACAGAGACCACTACCCTCTGATGCCATTTAGACCTATTGCTTAGTACAACCCAGAAAAAATGTAGCCTTATTGTCCTATCAGGTGCATTTAAACTGCGCCCATTTCCACATTGCATTAATTTGCAGCTGCAAAACCCCAAAGACCAAACGCCCTCATTTTATCCCCAAAGAGTAGAATCAGTGTTGACCAAGAACGTAAATAACACACAAGTCAGCATCAGGAGTATGGATCATGTTTATAAAAATAGCTGTGCTGCATTTCTTCACACACACACACACACACACACCACCCTCCATATTCTCTGCAATGTGACCTTGCAGTGTCTCCCATCAAAAGATGCATGTTTCCCCATCTCCTCAATCTGGGCTGGATTTGGGACTTGCTTCAGCTAACAGAATGTGCCAGTTCCTAGGCTAAGCCTCAAGAAACCTTGAACACTTCTGCTTACTCTCCTGGAACCTTGGTATTGTCTTGTAAAGAAGCCCAGCTGAGCCTGGTCTCTAGGTGAGAGGCCATGTGGAGGAGGACCAACCATCTCAGCCAAGGTCAAGTTCTAGCCTGCCAACCCCCAAGCGTGCAAGGGAGTTCTTCCAACCTCAGCAGAGCTGCACACCCACTCCATAGACAGCCACAGAGGCATGAACGTGAGTAGCTGAGGTGTCTAGAAAGAGCCACTTAGCTGACCTGTGGACTCAAAAGCAATAGTAATCACATATTGTTTCTAGCCACAAAGTTTTGGAGGTTATTTTTTATACAGAAAAAGCAAACTGATCCAATAATAAAAATAATCCAATTATACAACATATTTTGTTTTCAAAGGTCTTACTGCCATTTGATTTTAACACAAGTGGATATGACACTTGGGGACCTCTCTGGTCTTCCTTTCCTCTTTTAACGAAAAGCAAAATAACTTTGTACCATGTTCTCCGCCTTTCTGCTTAGCTTCTTCCCACTACTGAAGAGGGACAGTATCACTTCTCTGCCCTGTGGAGAGCACCAGCCTGGGCTGGGCTGTCTGCCTTCTCCGAGCCAGTGTGGCAACCAGCCAGTAAGTGTGTATTACACACAGAGCATATCCCAAGCACTATGCGGTAATTCCCAGTTCAGAGATGATATGAGAATTCCCTCAGGAGCTCTTCCCTCAGACCGCCCTCCCTGCTCCCCTCGGCTCCCCTCAGAGCCTCCACCAGAACCCCTGCTCTACGGCGGCTGCCTGCAGCTGGTGGCTCTTCTCCTTCCTCACTCTTGGGAAGGGAGGCCTGTGGGGCTGCCTGGTATCCCAGGACACAAAATCCTACAGCCATTTATTTTGCCTGCTCAACAAGGGACTCCGTCTTCCCACCTTCCAGAGTGGCATTTGCTTGTCTTCCTGCCAAGATCCTAACTGGTGGCAATCAATCTCCACTTCTCCTTCCAGTGATTATTCTTCAATCAAGGAAGAATTTATTGAGCCCATTTCTGCCTAATCCTGCAGTGGAAATATGATCCATGGAGGATTCATACTACTGTGTGTTTCAGCACATGAGCCCATACCGTGGAGACTGAGTACCCTGCCGTGGTCCACATAAAGGAATGAGTAGGTCTCTTAAAGACTATTTAGAGTGACTATCAAGAAGTCGGCTTTATATTTCATCAACATGCTGTTATCATCCACATCAACACGAAATTGGTTTTTCTTCCATAACGAATTATCATCTTATTTACTTTATATTAATTTGTTTCCTGTTTTCTTTTCCCTCTATCCCATAGCATGTAAGATCCACGAGGGCAGGGCCTTTTTCTGTCTTGTTCACTCCAGCACCAAGAAGAGGATTTGACACATAGTAGGTGCTCAATAAGTAACTGTTAAATCTAAGGAAGAAAGAGAAGATAGTGGTGACTCACACTGACCGTGTACCTGCCATACACCAAATACCTTGCTTTAGAAGGATGGACACCATCACCTGATCTTCACAAACATGGCACTTCGATGAGCTTTTTTTTTTTTTTTTAATACTCAGCTATTTAAAGCTAGTAGTGTTTTCAGGAATAAATCTAAAACTGACTCTCAACACATGCCTTTTCCACTATACCCTATGCCTAACAAACGTGATGGGAACAGATGTGTCATCTTGCAAATAGCAACAACACTTAATGACACACACAATGGAGCGCAATGGAGCGAATACAATGGAAACAATGAAAAACAGAGTGAGTCACGGGGAGTTGTAGGTTTAAACAGGGTGGAGTAGGGGAAAATCACCTTAGGACAAGTATGGAAAGTAAGGTGAGATTTCTAAGATAGAAGAAGGAAATTTCCTGAGCCAGGGATGGGGGGAGACAGGTGTGGCCTGGGCAAAGGAAGACATCAGTGTCCGGGGACGGTGCAGAGAACAAGAGAAAGGTACTTTAGAAAACAGAAATGAAGTGCTGTAAAATCTATCTACAATCCTTCGAAACAGGTGCCCTTGTTCTACTTTTATTTCTTTTCCTCCCTTGGTTCTACTTTTCAAAAGGCAGAAGACATAAATCTTGGCATGTATTAACTCGCAGAGTGTGTATATTTCAGCTTGCCGATGAAAGTATCTGAGATAGGGCGCCTGGGTGGCTCAGTTGGTTAAGCGACTGCCTTCGGCTCAGGTCATGATCCTGGAGTCCCGGGATCGAGTCCCGCATCGGGCTCCCTGCTCGGCAGGGAGTCTGCTTCTCCCTCTGACCCTCCCCCCTCTCATGTGCTCTCTCTCATTCTCTCTCTCAAATAAATAAATAAAAATCTTAAAAAAAAAAAAAAAAAAAAAAAAAGAAAGTATCTGAGATAAAAGAGCTAACGTGGAATTAGTAAAAGTAATTATAGTACACGAAGTAGGCAATTTTGTGACTTATGAAGGTAACATTATGGATTATGAGGGAGGCACCTGCATTTTCTGGAGCTCTGAGACTCTTCTTTCTTCTTCCTGTGCACCTACTTTCAAGGATTTGAACTTCATAGGAGAAAAGGCTGAGCAAAGTCTTTGCTACAGACCGATAGAGTTGCCAGCATCTCAGTGGGTGGGCTTGGATCCAGTGTGTTAGAATCACCTGCTGGCATGTTTGTTACACACATTCCAACCCAGACCAACTGAATAAGAATTTCTGTGGATGGCACTTTGGAATTTGCATTTTTAGCAAGCTCCCTGAGAACTTTAAGTCTAAGGGGTGTGTATCTGTGTGTGGGGGAGGTGATGGGAGGCCTGGATGTTATGCAAAGGAGGGGCGCCTGCAGGCTTGATGAGACACCCTAAGTGCCTTCCAGAGAACCTCACTTACAGATAATTAAGCGTGAAGACTCAGCCTCTTAGGAATCATTGTTACTCTTAGGAATCATTGTTACTGGAATCCTCAGTTAAAACACTTGAAATTCCAGCTTTGTTCCCTGCAAGTGCTCCGACCCCATGGCATGCCTGTGAGGGTCTTTGAGCTTGGAGCTCTTTTTTTAGTCTTAACCCTTTAACTTAAAAGCAAACTGAACCATTTCCGAAACAACAGCAACAAACAACAAGGGATATCTATAGTCCGATATATTGTTTGAACTCAGTCCCCAACCCCTGAGTCTAGTGATTTTGAGCATGTTATTTAACCTTTCCGAACCTGTTTTTTTTTTTTTTTGAAAATGCAGATACAATACCCTCCTTGTGAGGTTTTCATGAAAATTAAATGACATCACACATACCAAATGTTTAGCTTAGTGTCAGTCCCAGTGGCAGGCACATAAATAGGAAATAAAAGTTGAGCACATACAAGTTTATAGCAATTTATTTAAAACTTGAGTGCTGCCTAAATCCCATAAAACTAGTTAGGTTCAATTCAAGTCATTTGTAATCAGGATGGCTACAGAGGAGTAGCTTCAAAGTCCAACCTCTGTGCTGAACCTACAGCATTGCATCTGAAATGTCTCGGTAATAATTCCTTAACATCTTGGATTCCTATTTTCAAACCAAAGTTGTAAGAGAGAGCAGTACCGAGAGAGAAGATGATGTCTTAGGCAGCCCTCACCTCCACCTTTGATTTTGTTTACCCTCTCTGTGCCCCTTGCAGTTCCTGCCATGTCCACATGGGAGTGTGTCATCCATTATCTGTGTCCCTCCTTTTCTTTTTAATTCCCATTCTCTTTTTTTCTTTCTTTCTTCCTTCTTTGCTTCCATAAATATTTATTCAGTAATTACCGTCATTGCAAGTCTATGTGCTGGCTCTGGGCGCACCAGGAGAATGTGGAATAAATGAATACCGAATATGAATATGGGCTCTGAAGAAATTATGCATTGGGTACCAGGAAAGCTCAAAGGAAAGACAGCTTACTCATAACAGAATTGAGTAAGAAAAAAAAAAGACAAAGATATCTGGAAAGTCTCCAAATTTTTGGAAATCAAACAAGACACTTCCAAGTGAATCATGGATTAAAGGAATCATGTGAGAAATCATAAAATATTCTAAACTGAATGGAAATGGAAACAAAACACACCAAAATGTGTCAGATGCACTGAAAGGAGTGCTTAGAAGGAAATTTATAATTTTATTTTCTTATAGTAGAAAGCAAGAAAGATAAATTACCTAGGATTCTACCTCAAGAAGTTAGAAAAAAAAAGTTAAGTGCAAAGTACGAGAGTAAATGATAAAGATAAGAATGGAAATCAATGAGGAGGGAAAATGAACAAACAATAGGAAACAAATCAATGAAAATAAAATCTGGCTATTGGAAAATATCAGTAAAATTGACACACCTCTGGCTAGACTGAATAACAAAAAAGAAGATATAGTATCATGAATGATTAAAAGGACTTAACCACAGATCCTACAGACAGACATTGAAAGGCTCATAGAAAACATTATAAATAGCTTTATGTCAATAAACATGATAACTTCAAAGAAATGAAAAACTCTTTGAAAGACAAATTTTTAAAACTGGCTCAAGAACAATTAGAAAACCTGAATAGTCCTATATCAATGAAAGAAATTGAGTTCATAGTTAAAAACTTTCCAACAAAAACCCATGTCTAAATGGTTTAATTGATGAATTCTATAAAACACTTAAGGGGAAAAAAAATATTACCAGTCCTACACAAACTCTTTCAGAAAACACAGAAGAAAAAGAAGTAATTGCAAACTCAGGTTATAAGGACAAGTATACCAGGACACCAAAACTATTATAAGAAACAATAGACCAATATCTCTCATGAATATAAATGAAAACATTCTTAACCAAATATTAGTAAGTTGAATAAAAAATGAATAAAAAGAACAATATGACTAAATGGGATTAATCCCAGGAATGCCAAGTTGGCTTCACATCTGAAAGTCAACCCATGGAACTCACCGTATTAATAAAGGAGAAAGATCATATGATCATTTTAATAGAAGCTGAGAATTTCACAAAAATGCATTAAACAAAAACATTAAACAAAATAGGAAGGGAGGGGATCCTCTTTAAACTTATAAGGGGTATCTCCAAACACCTACAACAAACATCATACTTTATGGTGAAACACTGAATACTTCTCCCCTAAGATCAGGAACTAGCAAAGGATTTTCATGCCACTTCTAGTCAACACCGTGCTGGAGGTCTTATTAGTGCAATCATGCAAGAAAACAAAGACATACAAGGGAAGGAAGAAGTAAAACTGCCTTTACTCAGAGATGGCATGATTATGTACACAGAAAAATCCCAAGAAATCTACAAAGAAGCTGTTAGAACTGACAAGTGAATTTAGAAAAGTCCCAGGATACACAATAAATATTCAAAGAAATTATATTTCTGTATTGTGATGGTTTTAAAATTTTCATATATTCTTTGACATTCTTCCATTTAAAAGATAGATTCTAATTTCCTTTCCTTGTGTGTGGGCTGGTCATAATAATGTGCTTCTAATGAATAGAATGTGGTGGAAGTGACAATGTATGACTTCTGACACTAGGTCATAATAGGCATTGCTACTTCTGCCTTGTTCTTTTGGGTCACTTGGTCTGCGGGAAGCCAGGCACCTCGTCATGACGTTACTTGAGCAGTCCTGCGGAGAGGCCCAAGGAGAGGAGAACCAACTTGCTGGCACCACCTTGTCAACCATGTAAGTGAGTCACCTTGGAAGTGTATTCTCTAGCTTCAGTTATGCTATCATAGATTTCAGCCCCCCAGTCTTGGAGTCCTCAGCTAAAGACCCAGATACAGAGACGTAGAGACAAGTCATCCTCACTGTGCCCTAATCTAAATTCCTGGTCCACAGAAACCATGAGATACTAAATTATTATTTTTATTTCAAGCATCTAATTTTTGGAGTGGCTTGTTATGTAGCAATAGAGAAACTCTAAAAGCAATGAACAATTGGAAAAGGAATAAAATATCAATTCTGATTAGAGTAGCATCAAAAGTTATTTTGATATCAAAATACTAAATGTATGTAAGACCCTTAAAATGAAAACTACAAAGCATCGCTCAAATTAAAGAAGACCTAAATAAACAGAGATGCAGTATTTGTGGATGGAAAGACTCAGGATTATTGACATGTCGATTTACTTTGAATTGATTTACAGATTCAATGTAATCGAAATCAGTAGCCCTTTGCAGGGAGGTCTTCCTGCAGTGGTATTAGCTACCTTTTTAGTGCTGCCATTCCTGTGGGATTTCTCTCTATGTCTGACTTCCTTGGTTCGTGACTGCACAGCCAAAATCAATAGTTGGCTGTATCCTGCAGGAGGGCTAGCACAGGGCTTTTCTCTTCCTCAGCTGTTCGGTAAAACAGACCATGGCAATTCAAAACCGGATGGGATGCTTCTAGAACAAGGTTATCCAGGGCTACCTTCTTTAGAGTTTCCAGATGAGTTATTTTTTGCAGGGCTCCTGCCTACATAAACACTTGAATGAAAAGGCAAATTGCAAAATTCATAGGCCCATATGAGGTATAGACACTTATAAATGAAGATTTAGAAAAATGGGTAGAGGAAGATACTAATATACTTGTCTAGTGTCCAATCAGTACATGTGAAGATTCTTTAGAGTGTCCAGGTACCATCTCTGTACATTCTTTATTATTTAAGTGCTTTGTTCCTGAATAATTGTACATTACCCACCATGAGAAAAAAGTAGCAATATTGTTATTATTCATAAAGCCAGGACACTTTGGAACCTGTCTGTACTGAAACAACGTAGATTTCTTTGCCTCTGCCGTTCCCTAACACCATTTCCTTAATGAGTCCGCCAGTCTGCAATCGATCATATGGCCTGTGAACAGTGGCTTCTAAGAACTCTCTCAAAAAATCGTTACTGCTCTTGTTAATGATGGCCACAGATGCAAGTCTTACCCAGAATATTAAGAAAAGTGTGAATGATACTTCATTTCTGCCATTCAGAATTTTATAGCACAAACGTACATCAACATATTTTCCTTTTGTGTCTGTCTTCTCTTGGACTCCTTATGCTGTAATCATTGCATTCCTAGAATGTGATTTCTTTCCATACCGACTCTACCCTGCCTTCCACACCCCCCCACGTGTGGGCAGGACAGGTGAGAAGCCAGTGGGCAGAGCCAGAAGGGCGATCCCAGTCTCCCAAGGAGTATCCATCCAGCTGAAGACTGGCCTGAGAGAGTAGGAACTTACCTCATGGGGGCATGGGATCTGCTGCAAAGGTCTCTTTGTGTCGTGGAGTGAGATTCTCCAAAGCCTTTGTAAGGGCCAGGCCTAGCCACAGAGGACTGCCAAACACGTGCTACAGAGGGTGCAGGGGGTGAGGTGACCACCTGAGGGGCCAGCACTGGAGTCTACAGTAAATTCCCTATTGCCTCCTCAGCCACGCTCCAGTGCTGTTGAAGGGAGGCAGGTCCACACACATGCTTTAGCCCGAGGGTAAGAGCGACCTTCGATAGCCTGGAGCCCTGACCACATGCGGTGTCTGACATGAGGGCCACCTCAAATCATCCTGTCACCAACATTCTGTCAGCTCAGTCATGCAGCAAATATACTGTGATGGCCAGCAGAAAGGATCTATCTGCTCACCAGGACATCCCATCGGCTTGAGTCCCATGTTTATGAGCAACATCTTGTTGAATGTATGGATAAGGATGGAGGGGAAGAGCTCTCAAAAAAGGGACATCCAAAGACCAGGAGCCACATGGGTTCCTGTCTAAGCTTAGCCCCACCTGGATGGCTCTGCTCTTCTGGCTAGTCCTGGGCACTAGAAGGATATTTGGGAAAATTTCTAATGTATGGTGATTAACATAACATAATAAAATAAAATTAAAAAAAAAAGAAAATACTTAAAGACCAAAAAAAAAAAAAAAAAAGCGTTCCCTAAATAATACATACATGGGGTGGGGACAATTTTTTTTTTTTTTAAGTAGGCTCCAACACAGGGCTTGAACTCAAGATCCTGAGATCAAGACCTGAGCTGAGATCAAGACTCAGACGCTTAACTGACTAAGCTACCCAGGCGCCCACTAAATAGGACACATGGGACGTAGGCTGACTCCAGGATGCCCTAGTACTGCCAACCTGGCTGGTCTCGAGGTGCTGGAGGGGGCACTTAGGAAGTTTTGAGGACAGCACTTCAAAGCTGGAACATCACTCACCTGAGCCTGAGGGTAGTCCCGAGGTTTATTAGCACCTGGCATACTTGTGGTCTACTTTTGACTTTCTCAGGGCATTTCATGTTAGTATCTTCAGGTGAAATAATTTCCCCAAGGGTAAAGGAAAGTCCTACTCAGTTTTTTTTAAAAAAAAAAAAACAGTCTGGGGCGCCTGGGTGGCTCAGTCGTTAAGCGTCTGCCTTCGGCTCAGGTCGTGATCCCAGGGTCCTGGGATCGAGCCCCGCGTCGGGCTCCCTGCTCCGCGGGAAGCCTGCTTTTCCCTCTCCTACCCCCCCTGCTTGTGTTCCCTCTCACTGTGTCTCTCTCTGTCAAATAAATAAATAAAATCTTGGGGCGCTGGGTGGCTCAGTCGTTAAGCGTCTGTCTTTGGCTCAGGTCATGATCCCAGAGTCCTGGGATTGAGCCCCGCATCGGGCTCCCTGCTCGGTGGGAAGCCTGCTTCTCCCTCTCCTACCCCCCCTGCTTGTGTTCCCTCTCGCTGTGTCTCTCTCTGTCAAATAAATAAATAAAATCTTAAAAAAAAAACAGTCTGGAAAAGATGGAAACTATTAAGCTACCAAGTCACCTTACCTTTTCTAGATTAAGATGGGAGTTATTATATTAATTTGTTTCCTTGACATAACCACCTCCATTTTTATGGAGTCACCTGGGGCTCTGGTGAACACAGAGCATGAGACTGACTTAGATAAATCTGAGTGTGCTGGATTACTACTGTTTCTTCTATTCTCCTACGCTGGACTACGACTTTGGGAGTGCCCTTGTGACAACTCCTATTAGGTCATTACCTCTCAAAGATTCTGGCTAGGAAAACGGGAGCCCATAGAAATTCCTGAATTGCTGGAGTAATTCAGCAGTCATTGTTGATACTGTTCTCTTCTTGAAGATGGATCTCAATCTTCCCTCCACATCCTGACTGACCATCTACAAAACATTACATGGCTTGAGGCACCAGATTATTGCCTCAGGCTTCTAAATGTTCTCTTGGCAACCTGTCTCGTCCTCCTCTTGCGTGGGCCAGGTAATTCTAATATGCAAATCTTTTAATGTCACTTCTACCACTTGTCACCTGAATGGTCTTCACTGTCCTCCATTCCGTCTTTCTGGCCTTCTCCACATTTTTTTTCTTGCCTATAGGCCTTTACACATGCTGCTTGGCCTACATGGAACATTTTATTGCCCCCTTGTCCCCATTTGCTAATTTATACTTGTTTTTGCGCCTCAACTTAAATTTTACTTTCTCTTGGAAGATCAACATCCCCAAACTAGTCTTCCCTATTATTTCATAAATCACACTTTAATCATTGCTTTTTTATTTGTCCCTTCCACCAGAATACAAATTTTGTTAGAATAGGGACTGCATCTGTCCTGTCTCCTGTCATAAATACTTCGCCTAACACGACAATTTCATAGAAAATTGTGGATGAATAAATAAATTACATAATGTTTACCACTCTATGAAGTCAGCCTTTATGTTAGTCTCATTCTCTAGATGAGAAAACTGAGGCTCTCCAAAGTAAAATCGTTAGATTTCGTACATGGAGGAACAGTTTAGGCTGTCCTAGCTCTATCATTTTCCTTTTGGACAACCTCAAAACAAAAAAATGTCTTTGTGTCTTGAAGCTAGTGTTTTTCAGGGCAATCATCTTAGTGGTCACTTCCACAGAATCGGGCAGCAGTGGGGTGGGGGTCATGATGTATTTATAAAAGTATGGATAGGTGCATTGGAAATCTTCAGAGTTATTTGTATCTTTAGTATAACGGTCTCTATACCATCCCAGTTGTCATCTTTAATATGGGTCTCAGCCAAGTCACAAATATTTCATGACTTGATTATTCCTGCTCTGACTCAGTAATTCTTAACACCCTTCTCATATCATGAAGAACCTCCAGGTCCTGATACCACACTCCTAATCCATGGCACTCCTCCACCAACAAACAAACAAGCCACCCCAGCTTTGTTCCAGGATCAACAGCGCACAGGGAATGAAGTTCACAGCAAAGCTTAGCTCCATATGAATCCAAAGTGGCGGGCAGATTCTTTAATCAAACAATTCTTTGTAATAGAAATGAGATCCTACACGTTTTTCATGTTTGCTGTTGAGAACAAAACTGTCCAATTAAAGAAAATACGAATCACATTGCTACACTAGCTCCTGTGAAAACACCTTGGGTTTTAAAAAAAAGTCTTGTTTTCTCTCAAATGCTCTAAAAAAGCTCTATTATCTATGTACCTATTCTGGAAAGATACATACATACGTGCGAATGTTAACAGACTTATACGTCTCATAGGAAATTCCTTCCCCATCACTACCTCTGGGATCCAGGATTATTAAGACTATGAAAGAACACCATTCTGCAGAGATTTCAAAGCAGTGCAGGTAACATCTGAACATTGCATTTTACTGCAAATGAGAGGAAGAATATGAATATTTGGCCTCGGTCTCTTGCCGTCCTTAAATTTCAGTCTGAAGGAATACAAAGAAGTCAAAACACAGTCTAACTCTGAGAGAGGAGAGCCCAGCCCCCCTCAATAATTTTAAAACAATTAAGCAAGCAATGACAAAGATGAAATCAAAGTATTTTCAAAGGAAGGATCAGGTCACAAGGACAGAAAAATACCAAGTTATGCCACTGATCAGAATTCCTAATAGGATGGTATTAATACTACCAGGAATAATAATACCAGAAGGGGTAATGATACTCTGACAAAGGTAGATAGATAAAACAGGTGGTTTGTATAACCACCCTGTAAGTTACAAATATGGAATTAAAGGTCAGAAGTGTCCACCTTGTATCTGTGTTGGACTCTTAGATGTTTGGTAAGAATTTTCCCCTTGCCTTTACCCATGACGTTTCCTGAAGAGGTAGCAAACCAACACTGAGGGGGCCATCCAGCTAGCAGACATGCTTCATTAGGTTCACACAATGGGTTTTGTTAAATCTATATTTCTATCTTCAGAAGTTGAAGGATCTGGCAACACTGACCTCCATATTGCTGAGTGACAATAGTCATTGGGAGCCGAGCACTTGGCGCCCTTTCAATGGGTCATGTGTTTGCTACAATTGTTTTCCCTTTTATTTTCTTATACCAGCCCTCCTTTATCCATTTTACATCATCTGCCTGGCCCCTTCAAGAATAGGAGCTTGCAACACCTACTCCACAGAGACTGTCCTTCCCACCCATCTCTACCTGTTCAAATTCTAGTCATTATTCATGGTTCATCTCAAGTGTCAGCCTCTCTTTCCTTTCCTTGACAATCCAGTATGAGCTGATCCTCTTTTGAATACTTTCAACATTCCTTACATTTTGGCTGTAGCCCACACAGTACCCAGTAATAATACCATTATTATCTGTATTGTACTTATCTTGCTAGTGTCAGATTTATAAGCTTACACATTCATTCAGCAAAAATTGATTAAGTACAAAGTGCCACATACTAGATTAAGTTCTGTGGATATTGTGACGAATAAAAGAAACAGGCCCTCGAGGAGATACCGAGAGCAGGATCTCTGTTGCCCAACCCGGCTTCCACCGCAGAACCTAGGAAAGTGCCTCGTACCTCACTTGGCATTTTTTGAAGTGAATTTTCGGCAGCCATTAACTTTGTTTACACCATTCCATTAAATAAAAGCATTAGAGCTGTATTTCTTCAAAAGGCATTCTGAAAATCAACTTTCATTCACGCATACTAACCTCTAAAGGTTTCTTCTCCCATTCCAGTTACTCTGAATCACCAAGGTTTCATTCTGAAAGAATACTCAGAGTACTCCGATGTCCCTCTAAATTTATTTACCTGGGTAACTGCTGAAAGAGAGGCGACTACTGCTGGTGTCTTTATCTTTGATGTTGAAGTCCCAGTGTTTATATATCCTGAGCATGGCTGCGTATGTGTACCAGCTTGAGTGAGCAAAAAAGATGTTCTCAAATCCGGGAAGAACCTATAGCCAGAATCATAGTGAATGACGCAGAGGTATATAGATAACTGACTACAAGTGTAGAAAGTGTACAGGGATTATGTCAATTTGGGTGTTCATTACTATATTTATTATCAGAAAATATGGCCAAGGAGCACAACATTAACCTCTAGTGTGCACAAAACAGACAGACTCTGTCCTTCAAGTATCCAAAATGGAAGACTGTGGGAGGTAGGAGTGGCAGGTGCATATGGCATGAGGAATGGTGGAAGAAACAGAGGTAACATCATGAACTTCCGATTCCCTCCATCAGCTCCTTCTAATTCTTAACTTCTAGACAGAGGACCCATGAGCTTATAGATGGCTCCAGCCAGGGTTGAGATGTGGCCACACTTGGATTGACATATAGAAAAAGTCTGCGGGGCCCGGAGCAAGTAAAAAGACAGAGGCTGCTATGTGTCTCACCTTAATGAGAGCAGAGCAATGTCCCATGTCCCATCTCTTAAAAACCTTCAGGCTGGAATTTTTTGTTTGAGAAACCGAAGGAATCAGATCCAACAGATCTCCAATGGCATTCAGGAACTGAATCTGGAACAGGGTCATGGGCTGGGGAAAAGACAAAGACCCTCTTAACAGTGATTTGTGACAGTTGGATGTCATTTTCTTGTTTTCTTGTTGTCAGGGATCCATTCAGTTATTCATTTGGGAAGGGTCTCTAATGGAACAAATGCACTAGATTTTATTGTAGCTTACAAAATAATTATTACCTTATGGTTTGTAAGAGATGTTTTGGCATGTTTTGATATCCAAAACACTAGCGGTATTTGGGGCCAAATAATTCTTCCTTGTGAGGGGTTGTGCACTATAAAATATTTAGCAGCATCCCTGGCCTGTCCCCATTAGTATCAGTAACACCCTCCTGGTTTTGATTACCAAAAATGTCTCCGGGCATTGCCGATTATGCTCTGGAGGGAGACTGCCCACAGTTGAGAATCACTGCTTTACAGCAAAATATTTAATGGAGATACTTTTTGATTTTGATTGTGGGTTTCATGAGGTAAATGCTCGACAGCATTTACCTCAAAGCAATGATCAGACTTGAACATGAACTTCATGCCAACTAGAGAGCACTGTGCCAGCAAAAGTCAGTCCACCAGAGTAGCCTGTGGCTGAGCATCTACAAATTGGCTTTTAGGCAGAGTTGGTGAAAAGACAAACACCAATGACATGTTAACTGGAAAACGAAAGCAAAGAGAGCAAAAACCAGACCCTGATTATTTATTTATGTGCATATTCTCTTTGTGTTGTCCTTTGACTAAGTCATACTTTCATTATTCAAAATTCAAAAAATGATGATGGGGCGCCTGGGTGGCTCAGTCAAATGAGCATCAGACTCCTGATTTTGGCTCAGGTCATGATCTCGGGGTCGTGGGACTGAGCACCACGTCGCGCTCTGCGCTTGAGATTCTTTCTCTGCCCCACCCCAAATAAATAAATCGTTAAGAAAAAATTATGATAAGATCAGTAGTGGAAATGTTCCTCACTCCTATCCTCCATTTGTTCGGGTACCACCCCGTCTCCAGTTTACCACTTTTATTGGTTTCTGTGTCTCTCTCCAGACTTTCTAATGTGTCTTATAAATACATTTTTACACAAATGGTAGTGTATTATATGCACTACTTTTCACCTTGATTTTTCTTCCTCTTAATATTTTTCACTCGTTTTGGCAATCTTTCCATATTAGATGTAAAAATCTTCCTCATTCTCTTAAACAGTATTCCAGTAAATGGATTACACTATATTTTAACCAGGATTATACTGATGGACTTTGAGGGGCTTTCTAGTCTTTTGCTGTTATAAACAATGTTACAATAATCCATCTTGGACCCATGATTTTGTATGTGTGTAAGTCCACCTGTAGGACAGATACCTAGAACTGGTTTTGATTTTAATAGACATTGCCAAATTGTCTTCATAGGGCTTTTTTTAATAGACACTCTTCCAGCCTCAACAACATACTGAGTTTATCTCCAATTGGATAGGCAGAAAACAGTATCTCATTATAGTTTATATTGGCAATATTTTATGAGGAATAAGGCTGAGCATGTTTAAAAACCTTTGGATTTTTTTTTTTTTTTGCAAACTGTTCATATGCCTTATTTATTTTTCTCATTCTTTTTCTTATTAACTTTTAGGAGTTTTTTAAATATTAAGAAGATTAGTTCACTGCCTGATATGAATTGCAAATACTATTTTTCAGTTTTTAATTTGCCTTTAATTTTTTGCTTTTTTAATTTCTTTAGTTTATTTTTTTTAAAGATTTTATTTATTTGTCAGAGAGAGAGAGAGGGAGGGAGAGAGAGAGCACAAGCAAGGGGAGCGGCAGGCAGAGGGAAAAGCAGGCTCCCCATGCCTTTATTTTTTTAATTAAGAATGATACCATACAAAAAAAAAAAAGAATGATACCATACATATGAAAGAATAAAGATGCATATGCACAATTTAAGAAGAAAAAAAACACTTATGAACCGACCTGACAGATTAGGAAATAAAACATTAGCTGTGCCTTGGAAGCCTCCAATCTCATCTCCCTCCTTACCAGCAGTAACCACTCTGCTAAATTCTGTGTGGCTCATTACCCCCTTTTCTGTTACTTTGTCATCTGTGTATACATCCCCAGACAGTGTATTTTTAAATTTGTCTGCTTTTGTGTTTGTATAAATAGAATCATATTGCGTACATTCTTCTGTTCAACATTGTTTTTTTGGCATTCATCAATGTTGATCGTGTAGAAACAGCACATTCATTTTCATTGCTATAAGGTATTCAATTACATGAATATATGGTACCATGATATACTTAACGATGAACATTTGGAGCGTTTCCAGTTTGCAGCAAAACAATGGTACCGTGAACTTTTATGTACACAGACCCCCCCACGTACAAGAATGTCTTTAATCTCTGAGTGGATTTGCTAGGTTGTAGAACATATGTTATCTTTAAATGTTTCAAGTAACATCCAATCCTTTTCCAAGGCAGTTGGAACAATTTACTCAATCCAGCAGTGGTTAAGATTTCCCACTTCCAGTGTGTAATAGAATCCCATTGAGGTTATTTATTTATTTATTTTTATTTTAAAGATTTTCTTTATTTGAGAGAGCAAGAGAGCAAGAGAGGGAGAGAAGAGCACAAGCAGGGGAGTGGCAGAGGGAGAGGGAGAAGCAGACTCCCTTGGGGATCCCAATTTGAGGGCCCACTCTGGGGCGATCCCAGGACCCTGGGATCATGACCTGAGCCGAAAGCAGATGCTTAACCAACTGAACCACCCAGACCCTCCCTCATCAAGGTTTTAATCTGTGTATCTTATTGAAATTAAGCATTTCTCCACATTTTTATGGGCTATTTTTGTTTCCTTTTCTGTGAAATTCCTGTTGATATTTTTGCCCATTGCTTTTTTTTCTATTGGGTATTTTCTTTTTTTTTAAATCTATTTGTTATTCTTTACGTATCTCTGAAACAAACCCTTTGTTAGTTAAATGTATTGCAAATATTTTCTCTTGGTTTGTAGGTTATTTTTCCACTTTCTATACAGTGTCTTCTGATGAAAAGAAATTTAATTAGCTGAATTTATATTTTTCTTCATGGCCAGTACTTTTTTTGTCTTGTTTGAGATATTGTTGCTTACCCTAAAACACAGTCTCCTAGGGGATGCTCAGTGCTACTGGATCAATGCTACTCTCATTATTTCTAAGCCTTCTCAAGGGGGCAAAGTAAGAAAATATGTATTTTTTTAAGGAAGCTAAAAGTAATGATTTCTTGCCTCTATAACTTTAAAAACTACAAGGTCTCAACTTCATTGACTTTTCTTATGTTGAAAATCTTGATATTCAATGTATTTATTTATTTGCTTTATCTTACTATATTTATAAAATTTTAAAATAACAACACTAATATTATTGCTAAAGTGAGATTACTGAATTACAGTTTAAGGTTGTTTTGTTTTTGTTTTATGGTGGTGGTTCTTGTCCTTAGGATGTATCCCATTAAGGATGTATAGTGATAACTGTGTTAAGGTCACTGGAAATAACCACTCTCTGTGTGGTTATGCCATGAACTTGATATATAGTTAGATATATTCATGCCAATTCATTTTAAGATTTTAGGGACTGTTTTTCTTCCGTGTGATTAAATTTTGTTTTATAATTATGAACAGCATTTACATGGTTCCCAAGTCAAATATATATAAAGATACATTCAGAGAAATGTATATTTCATTCCTGTACCCTCCCTTTTCTTTTCTCCCTTTTTTGGTAGGTAATCTTTTTTTTTTTTAAGTATTGGGTTTATTCTTTCATTGTTGTTTATTCTTGGCAAGTTAAGCAAATCAATCTATCTTTCCATCATCTTATTTCCATTTCTTACGTAAAAGACAACAAACAATTCACACTGGTCTTCACCTTACTTTTTTACACTTCATACCAGATCCTGAACCTCACTCCATAACAGTATTTGGAGATCTACCTCATTCCTGTTACAGCCACATCATTTACACAGCCAGTCTTCTATGTATTTGGCTGTTTTCAGTGTTTCTGATATTACAAATTATCTGCAATGAAGAGACTGGCACATAAGCCATATTGAATTTTTGTCTGTGAACCTTGGTGATAATCGTAAAAATGGGATTCCCAGATCAAAGGGTATATGAGTAGGCGATTTGGGTACTGAGTGCCAAGTTTTCTCTCCATAGCAAATACACTGTTTTGTATTACTACCAGTATTTAGGGAAAGGGCTTTTTTTCCCCCTTAGTCCTGCCAGCAGGGTAGACATTCACATTTTGGAATTTCTGCCAAATTGACAAACGAGAAAGTAGAGAAGTATGTTTCAGGATGGTTTTAACGTGTATTTCTAAACTTATGAGTAAGGCTTGGTTCATATGATTAAGAATTTTTTGCATCGCTTTTCTGTGAACTGTCTTTTTGTTTATTTTGTCCAATGTGTGTGTGTGTGTGTATATATATATATATACCCAGTGTGTGTGTGTGTGTGTGTGTGCGTGCGCACAAATGTGTGTCATAGAGGGTGGGAAGCATAGAACTTGTACTCTTAGACATTTTGTCCTAACAGTTATATCACCAAAGATACTAACTTTATTAGGTTAGTTAAACAGCCAGTACATTCATTCAGTACATTCTTTAACCTACTCCAGAGCATAGTATTATGAAAGAGATTAAGAGCTAAAGAGATTGTGTGTTAAGCTTGAATTTTCTGTCACTGAGTCAGGTGCTAGCAATATAACAAGACAGTGCTTGTGTGCAAGAAATTTATGTGCTAGTCCTAATTTGACCTGCTTCTAGGTTGCAATGTTATTTTAAAGGTAATTTTCAGTATTCTTGCCATTCTTTCAATATTCTTGCCATATTTTAAAGATAACTTTCAATATTCAATATTCTTGGCAATAATATTGCCAAATGCCAATATAAATTCTGAGCAGCTTTTTAAAAATCTTACCTTTGTCCTTTCTAACTTAGCCCTCCTCATTGCTCCTACATACAGCCCATTCATTTGTGTCATAACATAGCCTATATGTCTCCAAAATGGGTCATCCTTGTAATCTTTCATGTTTTTCCGGGTCCACTGATCTTGCTTCCTGCAAGAGAAATTAGATTTGCTCTAGAGATCTCCATGGTTGCTCATCCAAAGCTAAATTAAACCCAGGCATTTAGAGATTATATATTCAGATACTTATGCTAGTGTAATTTACATTCTGGATCTTGTAACATTCCAATCATTTTGAAAGGCTAACAGAGCAAATCCTAAATGATTTGCAAATTCTTCCTAGGACTACGACTCTTCCTTGATAGCTTCCTGCATGCTCTATCTAGGTCTAACATTTAGCCTCTTGTGATACTGAAATCTACAAAAGTCAAGGATAGACCATCCAAATGCATTTCATATAAAACCACAATGTCTCACTAAATCGGTACAGATAAATCATTAACTTTTTTTCGTATATGGAAGTCATAAAGTTAAAGAACAACAACGACAACAAAAAACTCCTAAGGACAGGGTAGTTTATATACGTTTATATTTCTCTCCAATCGTTTTCATAGTTTGAGTCATTCGATTTCTGTTGTTACCAGTAACTGCCTCAACACCTCTGTCCTAGCATGCTTAGCAAGAGAGTCTTGTTTTTTACAGTCCTTCCATTCTGTCTCTCCTCTTTTAGTTCTCTGCACTTTCTAGGGAATGATTTGACATAACTCTGTATACTGAAACTTATTTCTGATTTGTTCAGTCTATCTCCAGATCAGCCTTAGAATACAGGTCATTGCTTCACGGGATCTAGCCCAATAATTTTTAACGATGCTCTGTAGGACTTTAGCGTTCGACAAAGAGGTTGCTCAATGTATGATCTGGAGGGCCAAAACAGGAGCCCTTTTGTCCCCAGATTAATCACAGTCACAAATATAAAACAAATCCCACATATAAAACAAATAGACAACAACTTTTCTGAATATTGAGAATTACTAAGTTTCCAGAAGACTTATTACAATGACCATGTTCTCTGAGGATGTTCAGAATAAAGACTAGTAACAGCCAGTACTCCAGCTAAGAAGAGTAACCAGGCCCATGACACAGAAGCACCTCAGAGGGAGGAGGAGGGATCCCTAAAGGATCCTCAGGCGGAAGCAGTCCAGGCATTTAACTTTGCCTTCCTTACACTGATGGTGTCTTCCTCCAGATGTGTAATCGATAATGACATTCAAACTGACCTTTGAAAGAGCCCAAATGAGAAGACATGTTGTCTGCAACCAGTTTTCATGTCATTACCCAAATGTGCTAAACCTTACCACAAGACCAGCTCTGGAGTCCTGCCTAAGAGATAGAAAAGCAAATTGGCAAAGGAAAAATTGCTCTTTGCAATGACAGATTCAGGCCCTGCAGTCTCAACAACAAGAGGAAAGCTATTATACATACTCCATAAAATCTTGCACTTTATCCACAATGGAAGGTTTCTTAATCAACTGTGGGTAGAGGTTAATGAAGTGGTCATACATGTGTCTGAAACAGAAGAAAATAGTTACATTTCTATTTTTCTTCATAGAGTAGTCCATCATAGCAGATTATACAATTTTTTGGACTAACTATAAAGTCCCCCTATTGCAAACCTGTCCTATCTTTTTTTTTTTTAAAGATTTTATTTATTTATTTGATAGAGAGAGAGAGAATGAGAGCACAAGCAGGGGGGAGTGGGAGAGGGAGCCTTAGCAGGGAGCCTGATGCCGGACTCTATCCCAGGACTCTGGGATCATGACCTGAGCTGAAGGCAGACGCTTAACCAACTGAGCTACCCAACCCCCGCCAGATATAGATTTAGTAATAAATAATGTACAGTACTACTTAGGTTTCTGAACAAAACATAAACAAGATCATACTATCACTCTAATATTTAATTCTCTCACCACAACATATGTTATCATCTGCAGTTTAAATTTATTATTTTCATCTGCTGATAGTATTCCATGGTATTACTACATAAGAATTCATGCATGCAACCTCAAACATTGTTGTAAATGTCTCTTCTTACATATTTGCATGTTCTTCTGGAATATATTTAGCATATATAAAAGTAGAATTGTGGCGTTGAATAGCCTATATTATCTATAGTTACTAGATATTGCCAAGTTGTTGTTCATAGGGATTGTACCCATTTATATTCCCACCAGCTACGGATTAGACTTCTCCTGGCTCCATAGCCTCACCAACACTTGGTATAATCACACTTTTTAATTTTTTTTTTTGAAGATTTTATTTATTTATTCATGAGAGACAGAGAGAGAGAGAGACAGAGGCAGAGGGAGAAGCAGGCTCCCCGCGGAGCAGGGAGCCCGATGCGGGACTCGATCCCGGGATGCGAGGATCATGACCTGAGACGAAGGCAGTCGCTTAACCAACTGAGCCACCCAGGTGTCCCACACACTTTTTAATTTTTGACAATTTAGATGGTTTCTCATTATTTTAATTTTCTTCCCCCCCCCCCCAGATTATTGGCTATTTGGGATTCTTTATTTTAAAACTTATTTTTAAAATAATAAATAAATAAATAAATAAAACTTACTTAAAAAAATAAATGTGGGGGCACCTGGGTGGCTCAGTAGATTAAGTGTTTGACTTCGGCTCAGGTCATGATCTTGGGATTCTGGGATGGTGCCCCGTGTCTGGTTCTCTGCTCAGGGGGAGAATCTACTTCCCTTCTCCCTCTTTCTCTGCCCCTTCCCCCACTCATCCTCTCTCTCTCTCTCTCTCTCAAATGAATAAATAAAATCTTAAAAAAAAAATAAATGTGTTGGGGCACCTGGGTGGCTCAGTCAGTTATGTGTCCGACTCTTGATTTTAGCTCAGGTCATGATCTCAGGGTCGTGAGATCAAGCGCTGCAATGGGTTCTGTGCTTAGTGTGGAGTGTGCTTGAGATTCCCTCTCTCTCCCTCTTTCCTTGCCCCCACCCCCCCATCCCCACTCACATGAGTTCTCTTGCTCTCTCAAATAAATAAATAAATAAATTAATTAATTAAATTAAATGTGTCTCATGCTGTAAACATTTTTTAATTGATATAATTAACATATAACATTGTGTAAGTTTAAGGTGTATAATGTGTTGATTTGATACACTTATAGATTACAATATAATTACCACTGTAGCATTAGCTAACACTTCTATCACATCACAAAATTATTTTTTTTGTGTGGTGAGAACAATTAAGATCTAGTTTTGTAACAACTTTGACATTTATAATACAGTATTGTTGACTATAATCACTACATTGTGCAACAGATCTCCAGGACTCATTTATCTACTAGTTACAAATTTGTACCCTTAAACATCTCCCCAATTAATTAATGAAAATAATCCATTTATATTTATTTTGATTTAATATGTTTGTGTTTGCACAATCTTTTCTGTTTTCCATTTACTGTTTCTTTCTTTGTCCCCCTTTTTATGTTTCCCTTGTTTAGATAACATTTTCATTATCCTTCTTTTTACTTCTGCTAATTTAAAAGCTGTAAAATCTATTTCTATTCTTTTAGTGATTATCATTAATTTTTAGAAACATTCATAACTATGAATTTCCTTATAAAGTCTAAATGAATTTTATATTTCTCTCCTCTTCCAAACATGATTCATATTTTAGCAAGTTTTAACTGACCATTGACACCCCATCATAGTATTGTTCAAAGATTTAGTTTTATTTTTTTAATTAAAATTTTTCTATTAAAATATCTTTTTAACTTTTACAATCAAATTTTATTAACTTCTTTGTTTCTTGTATTAACTATTGCTCCTTATATCCCAAAATTTCCCTCCTGCTATTTTTGTTAATGTACACACTATTATAGTTTAATAGAAGTCTGTGGGTGGTAAAACATTTTAATTTATGTATATGAAAATATCCTTATTTTGCCCTTGCTCTTAGATGATTTAAATGGTTATAGAATTTGAGCTTATTTTCCTGTAGTACTTTTAAAATATTATTTTCATATCATCTGGTTTTATTGTTGCTGGTGAGAAATGTGTTGCCAATCTAGCTGAGATTCCTTTGTAGTCAATGTCTTTTCTTTCTAATATTTTTTTTAAGATTTTATTCATTTGACAGAGAAAGACACAGCGAGAGAGTGAACACAAGCAGGGGGAGTGGGAGAGGGAGAAGCAGGCTTCCCACTGAGCAGGGAGCCTGATGCGGGGCTCAATCCCAGAACCCTAGGATCATGACCTGAGCCGAAGGCAGACACTTAACAACTGAGCCACCGAGGTGCCCCTCTAATAGCTTTTTTAAAAAGATTTTATTTATTTATTTGTCAGAGAGAGAGAGAACTCACAAGCATGGAGAGTGGCAGGCAGAGGGAGAAGGAGACTCCCCATTGAGCAAGGAGCCCAATGTGGTATTTGATCCCAGGGCCCTGGGATCATGACCTGAGCTGAAGGCAGATGCTTAACTGAAGGCAGACGTCCCTCTTTCTAATGGCTTTTAAGATTATTTGTCCCTGGCATCTTTGGGTTGCTCAGTCGGTTAAGTGTCTGACTCTTGATTTTGGCTCAGGTCATGATCTCAGGGTTGTGAGACTGAGCCCCGTGTTGGGCTCCACACTGGGCGTGAAGCCTGCTTGAGATTCTCTCTCTCCCTCTCCCTTTGCCCCTCCCCCCCAAAAAACCATTTTTTTATAAGATTATTTATCCCCAATTTTCTGTAGTTTCGCCCACAATGTTGTAGCAACTTAATAGATGTGTCTTCCGACTAAGGACTCATGTGTTTCTAAATGTTGATAAATTCTCAACTATTACCCTGTCAACTATTGCTTAGCTGCAATTTCCTCCAGTCACTTTTTCTGGGATTCCTAATAGATGTATGTTGGAGTTTCTTAATCAAACTGCTCTATCTAATAGCAGGTCTCTCATTATTTTTACCCTTTATCTCTTTGGGAAATGTTTTATGTAAACTCAATAATAATTTCCGATTCAGATTTTTTCTCTGTGTCAAGTTCAGGGTTTGCCCATTTATCATTTTTTTTTAATTTCCATAACTTTCATTTATAATATTTCACAGTTTCTTTAAAAGTCTACCTGTCCTCTTATTTATTCCTTTTTTGTTTCATAAATTCTTCAAGTTTTACATCATTTATAACTAAGAGTGTCTTAGGCATATTTAAAGCCTTTATTAAACCCTTCTATGAAATTAATCTGGAGTGTATTCATGATATTATTGTTGATTTTGTTGACTGTTTTTCTTTCTTTCTTTTTTTAAAGATTTTATTTATTTATTTATTTATTTATTTATTTATTTATTTATTTATTTGACAGAGAGAGACACAGTTAGAGAGGGAACACAAGCAGGGGGAGTGGGAGAGGGAGAAGCAGGCTTCCCACCAAACAGGGAGCCCGATGTGGGGCTCAATCCCAGGACGCTGGGATCATGACCCGAGCCCGAAGTCAGGTGCTTAACAACTGAGCCACCCAGGCGCCCCTTGTTGACTGTTTTACTTAGCAGTCAATTTCTTTGTGTATTTTGGAACTTTGGTATGCAAGCATTTCAAGTTATTTGTTTATAGTCTCATATTCTCTCTCTCCTTTTTTTCTCTCTCCCTACCTCCACCACCCTCCTCTCACTTTTCCCTAAATGACTGCATCTGACTCTATGAAAACCAGGTCTTATAGTGGCTTTTTGGGAACTTCTTTCCTATGGGGATATTGCAGATATATCTGTAATTGAACCAGCACATGGATGATTTGGTTCTTGTTGGCCCACCCCAACCCCCCCCCCCACAATCGTAAGCTCATGGTTTCTTATAATCTGTACACTAGGATGCACATCAGTATAAACTATTCTGTGGCCTCTTAATTTTATAAACCGTCAAAAGCATCGAGGTTACTTCGGTTCAGCCTCGACTCAGCTCACTCAAGTCCTGAGGCCTTCACCCATCAGCGGGGATGGCTGTCTCTGCCTGTTTCATGCCAAGAGCCCAGCAGATCCACAATTCATCACTGTTTTCTATAACTATTTCTGGCTCAAAAGATGTTTAATCTTGTTTTGGGACCCACTGTATTACTATAATGCTTTCTATATATTTTATCTACCTTTTGCTATAAGTTTGGAGCAATGCTCTCTGGACTGAAAATTTATCTAAGGTCCTAGTTCTGGTTTTTATTTGATGCTTTTTACTGACTGAGGAAGGTTGGCATTGTAAACAGGAGGTGGTGACTCAGATTCCAAGAACAGGATGCTATACTTTGGAACTTTAGATATCATTTATCTAGTAATTTCCAGAACTAAAACTGATAAAATGAGAATAGTTCTATTGCCAGTTAGGTAAACAACATTAAAATCCTTTGAAATCTTTTATGATCCTTGAATTCAATAAATTCACTTCATGAGAGCTTTTCCTTCAAATTATTTCTAAATCTTTTTTAAAACTGAGTTATCCCATTTAACTTTTGTTCACATTATTTTTTTATGGTGCCACATTTATATTATTAAGTTCATCACGTTTCTCTATCTACCACCTCTAAAAAGGAGGGAGAGAACAGCAATAAAGCTAGACAGATCTGTGGGTGACAAGAAAGGGACCTTCTGCCTGGGCTCATACTCCAGGTGAATGGAATACAGAAACTCCCTGTGAGTTTGATGACGTGATTTAGTTGCTTGGGGAGGAAACAACCCATAGTTTGCCACCCCACGGCTTCATGGAGAAGTGGAGATGGCTGCCTGGGCTGTCTGGGCTCATGAACCTTGCATACCTCAGTGAGCTCTGGGGAGCAGTCAAACTTTTTTTTTTTTTTTTTTTGTATGGCCTGACAGGGAGTAAGTGGACATTGGACTAGCTGGGGGCAGAAGACTACTTACACTTGTGGTGACTACTGCCAACTCAGATGGCACTGATTATACAGCTGGAGACCAGGGACACCACAGAAACCTCATCAGATGTCACACAGGGAAACATCCAAGCTAAAGACTGAACAAGATTGTTCCAATTCGGTGGATGCCAGAGAAGGACAAAGGACAACCACTGATTAAACATCTCCCCTCCCTCCAAGGTGCAGCAGTAATACCAGTCCATGCTGAGAAAAAGGGTTTGGAAGAGGAGTGAAACATTCTTAAGTGACTCAGTTTAAATAATAAGTTATTTGTTTGTATAGAAATGGCTATGGTAACATGTTCTGCCATCAGGAGTTTCTTAAAATGTTTTATATAAAAACAAAATTCTATTTTGGAAAAAATAGTTTGTAAGCTATAGACCCACAAGGCTCATTCAGGTAAAGAAACAAAAAAGGTCTTCATAATCCTTACCCAAAGTCTTCATCACTGTACACTGCCTACTCTCCATCCAGAGTTCTAGATCCTCTCAATTTTTTCAGTCTATTTCAAAATAGAGCTAGGTTTCTCAACTGGAGTGATTTTTTCCTCCACAGGGCATTTGACGATGTCTGTAGGCATTTTTGGTTGTCACACTAGGGGGTGTGTCGGGGGCAAGGTGCTGCTGGCATCTAGTGGGTAGAGGTCAGGGATGCTGCTAAACACCCTGCAATGCACAGGACAGCCCCCACAACAAAGAATTATTTGACCCAAAATGTCAATAGGGCCAAGGCTGAGACACTTTGAAACAGAGGAACATGAATCTTGACTTGGGGGTGGTTGCTGAAAATGTCCACATAACAGTAGACAGGACAGATGGAGGTATAGATGGGTAACTGGGTTGGAATCATGGAGCATTTATTTCTCTTTTTTGGTTGGGGGTGGGGGGACCAGATTTTTCTACTCTGACATTCAGAGCAGGGGAAGAGACACCTCCACCTTGAGATAACAGATCCTGCCCCAATCAGGAGCCCTGAGGACTACAGTCCACTTTCCTCAGGTTGAGGCCCTTCTCTGATCCCTGGGTCTGGGATTCTACACTTTTGTGTGGTAGAGCAATAGAGGACAGCAGTTAAGGGTAGAGACTTTGAATTCTAAGTTTAAAGGTTGACTTCACTACTTCTAGGTGGCATGACCATAAGCAAGCTGCCCAACTTCTCCGTGCTTCCAAATTCTCATCACGCAGAGCCAACACTAGAATCCACCTCATGGATATGTTATGTTGATTCCAGCTCTGCGGTGTGTAAAGTCAGTAAGTTTCCTCCTAAGCTGGCCGAGACTTTGCTTACCTTTACGTCTCTCACATGCATGTGCATGTGAGAATCATGAAGACACACATACTCCCACCCTACCCCGAGTCTCTTTGCATCACGTTAATACCATATCATTTAGTACCTGTTAGGAGCTGTCTTCTACTCTTTTCTAATTGCTTTAACTTTCTGGCCCTGAGACCATAACAAGCTCCTCTAGAATTTCCTATAGCAATGAAGCCAACTGCTTGCGTACATGTATATGCGCACTGAAACTCTAGCTAGACAACCTGGTCCCTGCTTACTAGCGTTGTGACTTTCGGCTTGTTACTTAACTCCTCTGTGCTCAAGTGTTCACGTCAATAATAATGGGAATAATAATATGTACATCACAGTGTTGTGGAGTAAGTAATTTAACTTGTAAAATGCTTTGCACAGTGTCTGGCCCATTTTAAATGCCATATAAGAGCTAGTCATCGCCATCACTGTCATCATCATCAGGAGGAGCACCTTGTGTTCATGGGAAGGTCCAAATAATTACTAGTTCTTGGGCCATTTGATATATTTGAGGATGGGAATGTGTCTCACTTTGCTTTGCCTACCGTCTTGAGCGGGAAGCATGTTGAGTTTCTAGCATCGAAGGAGAAACGGGGGGGCTGTGGAAGGGATTCTTGAGGTATTTCTTGGGAGGCAGGCCAGAAACAAAAGGGACCACCTTCGACTAACTTCCTCTACTTGTGCCATAATCTTGCTAGAACCTCCTTTCATCCTAGTTTTACCAACTGTTGTGTCAACAATCAACTTAAATGGTGTTCTCTTTGAAGAATGTGCTCAGGAGCTAACCCGCCCCCTGCCTTTCTCCCCCTCCCCAGAGCCTGGCACAAGGCAGTGTAACATGTGTTTGCTGCAGTGAATTGGCTCGCTCCAACTAGAGAATTCCAGAGGAGATATTTCAGCCACTGCCTCAGCCACACACGGGCTCAGCCACTTTATTAAAAACTGGAGCAGACCTGGTACCCACACCCTCACCATCATTCTTTGCAGAAAGGTTTCATGACTCATTTTACTAAGACCCATCTAGGACTATTTATCAGCTTTTACATCATTAGTGAGACATGAGATACTCTGATTAGGGAGCCAGCCCATCAAGTTAAAAAACTCAGGGAGAAACTCCATTTGGCCATGGTTGCTAGACACTGCATTACATGGAAATATGTACCTCACACTTTTGGTTCATCCTTAAAGAACTGGAACAGCACAGGATTCAATTAAACCTAATCAGCAATGTAATTAAGTAACTGCTGGGGGCAGAAGCGCTGTGCCAGGTGTCTGGGGTATATAAAGATGAATAAGATAGGGATCTGCCCCCAAAGCACTAACAGATGGTGGAGGGGAGAGAAGGAGTTCAATCCAGTGGGAATGGAATCGGAGAATGCTTTGAGGAGCTAGCATGTGAGATGGGTCTTGCGGGGCCGAGCAGTATTTCAATTGCTGGAGATGGGGGAGGCAGCATCTGGCTCTCAGAGAACGCAGTGCTAAGAGTTGCTGGAAAGGGATGTGTGACAGGTTGACAGGGCAGCATGGGAGAGCTCAGGAGCCCACCTGGAAGGAATGTTTGCATGGAAATGGCAGTGTCTTGCAGGGAGCAGCTCCTCAGGAGATGGGCGGGGGCGGGAGAGCATGAGAAAGGGCAAGACAGTGAGAGAAGCCCCTGGAAATGTCTAGAGCTGCCTCCATGATGTGGCCCGGCCAGACCTGCTGCTTCCACTCTACCCCCTGGGATAACGGTGCAGCGGCAGGACTGTAGATGGCCTGGGACTTCGTGAGAAAGTACAGAGGGCTGTCTGGAGAGTGTTTGTAAGAGTTCAAGGAAGCAACCAATTACTGAACACTTCAAATGAAATGATGGAGGATTTCAGGATATTTCTTTGTTTTCATTTGGCCTCGCAAGTATGTCATAGGTTGGAAAGAGCAAATTATTTCCTCCAAGGTAGTTAAACCAAGCTCTTTATCACAGTATCTCAACTGTTCTCACCACAATACCCAACCTCGCACACACTTCTCTCCCCTCAAGGTTCTGGAGAATATAAGGAATGTCACTCCATTTTAAATGTGGTGATGTGGGAAGAACATGGCGGCCCTAAACTTCCCACGGCTCTTGGCAGCTGCCTGAGCAACTTTGCAAACTGAAAGGAGAACAAGGTGCATACCTGGGTGGCCAGTTGGTTCAGCTTGGGACTCTTGGCTTCAGCTCAGGGCATGATCTCAGGGTTGTGAGGTTGAGGCCCTCGTGAGGCTCTGCGCTCAGCACCGAGTCTGCATGAGATTCTCTCCCATCTGCCCCTCCCCCTGCTTGCGTGCGCACACATCCGCTCTCTCTCTCAGATAAATAAATAAATCTTAAGAAAAAAAAGGAAAACAAGAAAAGGTGGCTCTTTCTTTTGGCCTTTGGCATAAATCCACCTTCTCAAAGCAGGCTCAGCTGCTCTTTTTTTTTTTTTTTTTTTTTTAAGATTTTATTTATTTATTTGACAGAGAGAGCAGGAGAGCACAGGCAGGGGCAGCGGCAGAGGGAGAGGGAGAAGCAGGCTCCCCGCTGAGCAGGGAGCCCGATGTGGGGCTCGATCCCAGGACCCCGGGATCATGACCTGAGCCCAAGCACCCCCGCAGATGCTCTTGCTCCAAAGCTGTGTCTTGGTAAGTGGAATCACACCTTGCAAACACCTCCAAGTAACAGTCTCCAGGAGTATAGGTTTTAGATTGAAGAACTGATGTCTGTGTATGAAGATGCTATTGCTTCTCAGACAGTTGCCCATGTGTAGCTGAAAACAAACGCAAACAAAACCCTTGCCTGTGACTTGTAGTCCTCCTCCTCTGTTGGTTTGTGACTCTAGCCACAGCTTCCAGAGGGTCGACAGTTTAAGCTCCTCTGCTTTGCTTCAGAGAATGCCGAATAGCTCTGCTCAGAGGCAGCCACCCTGCCTCTCACAGCTCGGTCAGGAGTGTCGGTGGGCTGTACGGCTGTGTGGCCAACTGCAGCAAGTCTTTGGCGGTGCCTGCAGTCTGGGAGTTGCAGTCTTGTGAATCCTTCCAGTATGCCCTCTGTTCTGTCTCCCTCCTGGAGCTCTTATCACTGGGAGCCCAGATTCCCCATTCCATCTCGCAGATCTCCTTCCTTCAAAATGAGCTCTTGGGCATCAGAATATATGACAAGCCTTCTCCTGGACCATAGGGAGGAAACTGATGGCCTCCTCTCTGCTTCTCTCTTCTCCAGCCCATTGCCAGGGATGTTCTAAGCATGCTGGGTCACATCGCACTATTGTGAGCTTCGAGCTAGGCACAGGGTAAGTCCTTTCAATGCAAGCTGGGAAATCTTCCCTATTTATTTGACTTTTCAGGCATGTGATTAGAAGGACAGCCTCTTAAGAGGTGCTCATGGGAAATGTCTTTCTAACGATAGTTTTGGTTGCAATGCTTCCTTTTCCTCTTTTTGGTTCTGTTCTCCTTCCTTCCTCCCTTGCTCCCTTCCTCTTTTCCCTTTTTATCCTCTCCTCCTTCTCTTTCTCTTTTTCTTTCTCTTTCTTCTTCAAATATACAAATACCTGACTTCTCTCTTCCATCCAGCCCCTTTGGCTCTTTGTCACGGTTCTTCCTGATCACCAACATCTTCTGTTCCATGAGATCTATCAAAGTCTCTGCAGGGCAGAGGTCCTCTCAAGACTCTTGGTACTGCATCTATGGGAAACACATCCTTGGAGCAGGTGATATCCTTGAACTGTCATAATGAATACAAAACAGAGACGCTGTCTTCCAAATTCAAGAAACCTCTGAGCACTCTATGATTGAAATGAAGAATGACAGCTGCCGAATGGGCAGGCTTCCATCCAAAGCCTTCCAGGATACGGCCCCCATCTACCTTTTTAAACCTGTTGCCCTCTGCCTAATCAATGGAGCCTCTACTCCTCTCTCGCTCATTTGTAAATGCAACTTACTCATTTCAGACTCACTGCCTTTTTTCAGTACTTGGTTCTGTTTCCTTCTGCCCAGCATTATTTTCTTCCTCTTCCCAGCCAAGCCGAATGTTCTCACCCATCAATCACCAGACCCACCACTCACTCCTTCCACAAAGCCTTCTTTGACTTCTGGCCCATGAGGTGCCTTCCTTTTGGACTGTTGTAGTATTTATGATTCAAGCCCTCTTTCCAGGCTGTTCTCTGCAGCAGAAATGTTCCCAAGAAGAGTCTGCCAACTTTTCCTTAATGAACCAGTATTCACTGAGGTTACTAGACCCACCTCTTCCTTACTCCTGATCATTTGCTCACAGGGGCTGCTACTGGCCTGAAGGGAGGGAAGACTCAGTTGCCAGATCCTCAAAATGGGTCACAATATGCAGGAAGTTGTTTTTATTTATTTATTTATTCTTATTTTTTTGTGAGAGAGAGCGTGCAAGTGGGCGGTGGGGGGAGGGGCACAGGGAGAGGGAGAGAGAGTCTAAAGCAGGCTCCACACCCAGAACAGAGCCCAAAAAAAGAGGGCTCGATCTCACGACCCTGAGACCATGACCTGACCCAAAAGCAAGAGTTGGACGCTCAGCTGACTAGGCCCCCCAGGTACCCCAGGAAGTTGTTTTCATCTTAAAAGACTCACACATGTTGAATTTTCTTTGAAAGGAGTGGGCAAATATGCAGAGTAAACAAACAAAAAAACCCAGTTACTGAATAATACCTAACTGTTTTCCTTTTAAGAAATAAAATTTAAGTAATTTTACTCTAATACAGAAGTATTTAAAAAGTTGCTAATAGGGCGCCTGGGTGGCTCAGTCAGTTAAGCGTCTGCCTGTGGCTCAGGTCATGATCCTGGAGTCCAGGGATTTAGTCCCACATCGGGCTCCCGGCTCAGCGGGGAGTTTGCTTCTCCCTCTGCCTTTCACCCTGATTGTGCTCTCTCTCGCTCACTTTCTCTCTCTCAAATAAATAAATAAAATCTTTAAAAAAAAAAGTTACTAATAGAATTGATATTAACCCGTATTTCTATGGATCTTCTTTGTCAATGGATAAAGGTACTCAAGGATAGATCAATGCTTTATATTAAGAATAAGGGTAAAGTGATAAAGTTACCCCTAGAAGTGAGATGTTAAAATCTATGTTTTCCTGAGACATAAGAATATCAGACATTCTACCTTCGTCAGAAGCCTTCTGGCAAATTCCCTAAAGCTCCTGTTGCGATACCCATACCCACAGAAGACATGCTCATCCTTACCACAGTCTCAGATTAGAGCTGCTCCCTCAAATCACAGTTTCCCTTAAAGGCCCATTATGTATAGCACTCATGATAACCTAATGTATTTATAGCCACACAATTTCAGCCCAAATTATTTCTCTAAACTTGCAACTCAATTTAAGTAATGCAATCAGAACTAGTAGATACACAGTAAATATAGATTTGTAGAGAAGGATGAAATGTTCAGATTATATGTTATATATATTTATATAAATTACAGTTTTAAACATTTTTTTTAATTTTTAATTTTTTTGTGCAGAGAGGGGCAAAGGGAGAGGGAGAGAGAATCTTAAGCAGGCTCCACGCCCAGCACAGAGCCTGACAGGGTGCTCAATCTCATGACCCTGAGATTGTGTCTTGAGCCGAAATCAAGAATTGGACGCTTAACCAACTGAGCCACCCAAGCGCCCCTAAACATGTTTTTAAAATCTTAATCCATTTATCAAGTTTTATACATCTCTGAGTAGTATACCATTAAGGGGACCTGTATGGTAGAGTAATAAAAATTTGGTATAAAAAGAAAAACAGGAATTTCTAGTTCATTAAAAAAGAGATATCAGAACACAAGAACTAGTTATTCAACATTTGATATAATCTCCAGCACTTAGAAACAAATTAAGATCGGCACTACACTTAATAAGGTGCCTCACAAAGGTGGTAACAGCACACAATAGGGTTTGGTTAAACTGCCCTCAAGCGTCTAGGTCACAGATAATAAAAGAAAAAAGCCAAATCATCAAGACATTTTTTTATATCAAAGAAAGGATGAGGCTTGATTAAATGAGTTGCAAGCTTCTTAAAGAGCTTATCTCAGAAAAGGATGTGTCCTGATTGCATTATTATTAACTACATCCTTGTTATTTTCATAAGACACGGGAAAGATGTAAGAATTAAGTAACAATAGAACTGGAAGGACTGTTTATATTAGACATCAGGATTTCAATTTAAAATCTTTGCCCACTTGAAAGTATTGTTTTAAGACTGTTGAAAGAATGCTCTTACATTTTAAATTTAACGAATCCTCTGTGTTTTGTGTTTCTCGGTCACTCCACCCATCATTTTCTTTCTACCAGACAATAAATGGCTAGTAGGATAAAATGGCTTAGCTGTATTTTAAAACAGTTTCACAGAAAGAAAGATTTTAAGTGCCACGAGAATGGAAGAATGCCACAGTTGGGGGCTTTGTTCCTTCCAAAGCAGGTACTGATTGGAGGGGAAAATGGGATTCTGATCATGTTTCTATCCTATGAGAGGGACCTCAGCTACTTTCCAGTTCTAATGTCCAATGTCAGGAAGACAAAGCCACTGGTGGACAAAGAAAGGGATAGAGTTGCCTGGTAGTTCTCCACCACGACTGAAGACTGAAGTACTTACGGGGCAGTGAGGTAACCCTCCAAAAAGCCAGCCACAAACATGATGATCTCATTGCTCAGGGTCTGAGAACCATACCCCGCTCTGATCTCCAGGATGCCCCAGCCTGTGGTTTTCATAGAGTCATTGTAAAAGCCATAGGCGTCCCCATTCCTGTCCAGCACTTTTTTGACTTGCACTGTCTTTTCAGCAGGCATCCAGTACGCGGTTGCATAGTAGACTTCTGGAAGAAAAGAAGAAGCAATGATAATAGGATGCTATTTAACTGATTTGCTGATGCTTTTTTTTCCCCATGTAACCAACAATTGCAACACATTTGCTTTTAAAGAATTCCATTCTATTAGAAGTGGGAAATCTGCCACTATTATAATCGGGAAATCTGCCACTATACTTTGTCCTTGTTATTAAGTGGGGAAAAACCAGAGCCTGATCAAGGGGGATAAGCTCAGAGCACAGTGAACTAGGTCAAAGGTAGGGGGAGGTAATTAGAGCATCATAGAGGTGGGTCTAAATGCTTCATCCTCAGAGATGGGATTCTGGGCAAGGCCAGAGCTGGAGCGCTTGCCCAGCTCTTACTTCAACCAAGGATAGGGTTCATGTACCTGGTCTGTAACATTTTTGACCCCCAAGTCAGTTGGACCAAAGCATCCATATTCTCAGGCATCTTATCCTATCTCTCTTGCCTCATTCTTCACACATGACATTATATTCCTATTTTGCAGAAAAAAACCATCACCTGTGAGCCTCTCAAGTTCTTGATAATTTTGTGAATTCATCCTTACAAATCCTATAGCCATCTCTCTCTTCTGGTTCACCTCAATCCTCTACCCATGCTATGGATCGACTCCTCTCACTTTCCTTGGGAACTCTGTTCCATCCTGTGTCTTGTTCCTGTGCCCTAATGCTCTCTTCCTGCAGTGGCCCCCCTGCTTTAGTGTACTGACATGCTCCATTGTCTCGTGGCTAAGGGCAAACCAATCACAGAAGCTCTCTCTGGATCCTGGGACCAGATCTGGCCATTGCCAGAATCTCTCTCCCCTCTCATGAAATTATGACAAATATTATAAGGCACGCTGTGTCAGGGGCTCAGCTAGGTACTGGTGAGAGAGCTGTGATATGACTGGCCCATTTGCAGGCCTCATCCTTTTGAAAGAGGAACACACACACCACTTCCTCATCTTCCTCCTGTCAGCCTGCTGCAGCTGGTATCCATGCTCACCCTGCTACTGACACTGCTCTTCTTGGGTCACTAATAACATCCTTGAATCCTACTGTCACATGAACTGCTGAGAGCATTTGACCCTGATGACCACTTGTTCTTAAAGCTCTTTCCATGGCTCAACATGAATCTCCTGAATGTCCTCCTCTGCCTGCTTTCTTTCTCATTGTCCCCATGGGTTCCTCTTTATCTTGTACACCCAACAGCACACTTGATAACACCACTTGGATGATTCCATAAGCCAAAGAAATTCCAAATACCCAAAAGAGAACTCCTATTCTCTCCCACCCATCCTCCACCTTCTGCTTTCTATCTCTGTGATCTTTCCACCTGAGACCCAAGCCCATCCAGGCTCCCTCTCTCTCCTGCAAACTCATGTTGAATCAAAGCCTCCTAAGCATCTCTCCTCCAGTCTCTACCTCTGTAGTTCTACCTTTCTATGCCACTTCCGGTATCACAACTAACCTTGACTGTAATACAGGCCTTTTTCAAGGTTCCTTTGACCTGTAATTCATTCTTCATACTCTGCCAGAGTGACCTTCCTAAAATGCAAAACTGATTCGTTTACTTGCCTACCAAAATCTTCAATGACTTCAATTTCCTAGAAATAAAATTCTTCAGCTTACACTCTTGGCTTCATGATCTGCTTTCTGCCTACCCTGTGCAGCTTCATCCGCCTCCCCATGCACTTGGTGATCTGGAAGCCATTCTATACCACTGTCCGACCTGCCATGAGCTGGTTCGACACCTCTGACTTTGCATATGCTATTTCCTCTGCCCAAGAGTTTCTCTCTTGTTAACCACGTAGCTATCTCAAAATTGCTACTTAAAACTCAGGAAGCAGCACCCAATTTGCGAGGGCTGACTTGCTCTACAAGCTCAATATAACTTGCTTGTAGGTACATCATCTTTGGGCCTATCACATTGTACTGTAACTCCCATGTCTTCAGCTGCTCCTAGCCTATGAGCTCCTGGAGGCCAAAGAATCAGCATTAGTATAGTGCCTAGCCTGTCACAGATACTCAGTGAGTATCTTAGGAAGATTTAGGAAGAAAGAGAGAGAAAAAAGGAAAAAAGAAATGGAGAAAGGAAGTGGTATGTGATACATTTGTTTCTTGGCCTAAGAAACTGCTGCACACCTGCTCGGGTTAAAGACCAACTTTACATTCAGGTCATCAAAGAGCTGGGAAGAGGCCAGAATGACTCTCAGGCTCTAGACTGAGACTCAGTGGATGGATGTTGTTGTATCATTTACTGAGAGAGGGAGCAGATGGGGTATAGGTCTGGGAGGGAATAGGAGTTTAATTTGGGACATACTCTATTTTCAGGGGTTAAGATACCAAAAAGTTCAGATAAAATGTTTATATATGGTTATCTGTTGTCAACATTAAAAATAGACCAACATTTTATTTTATTTTATTATTTTTTTTTAAGATTTTATTTATTTATTTGACAGAGAGAGACACAGCGAGAGAGGGAACACAAGCAGGGGGAGTGGGAGAGGGAGAAGCTAGCTTCCTGCCGAGCAGGGAGCCTGATGTGGGGCTCGATCCCAGAACCCTGGGATCATGACCTGAGCCAAAGGCAGACGCTTAACGACTGAGCCACCCAGGCGCCCCTATTTTATTTTATTGTAGATGCAAAGATTGTCTATCAAATAAGTGCTAAAGGTATAATCTTAATACTAGAGTATCATAGCACCTTGTCCCAAGGGGGCTGGGTGATTAGCTGGGATTTGGTCAGGCTTAAAAGCTAAAGCTGATTATGACTCTTAAAGAATGATCCTGAGCAGGAAGGTCCATTTACTTCCGAGCAAAGTCATGACCATAATGGTGGGCTTTCTTTAAAAATGGCTAAATGGAAATAATGATGTTCATAAACAGAGGTAGGTTCACAATACTTTAACAGACTTCCGGTGACAAATAATAGTCTAATTGTTAATAAAGCCAGTGGCCACAATTTGACAACTGTGGGTAGCATCCACAGAAACGACCCTTCTTCCAAATTGATTTTGGATCACAGTGGCATAGCCTCAGCCTTTCCCCAGCTTTTTGCACACATTCTCTTCCACCTCACCCGCAGTGAGTCTTGTAGGGAAGAAGAAAGCATGGCTGACTAGAAACCATAGTGGCTGCAAACTGCTGCAACAAGGTGTGGGGGCAGGGTCACGAACAGAAACTGTGGAGGGAAGAAGGGTGCTGAACAGCCTTGTCGGGCTCTTTCCTTTCAGTTCTACCCACATGGCACGATTTTAACTTTGTTCCCTTCTCCAAAATCTTGGCATTTCTCATTGAACACCATGGCCTTCCCTAACTTCACCTTCCCTTCCAACGGCCCCCTTTGCCACAAACCTTGGCTTGCTCTCCATCCAAGCAATCAAGGGCTGTGTTTTCACTGTTGTTGGCACTACGTAACTTCCTGACCACAAATAATACTCTTCCGCAAATCGGTGCTTTTTTGACATCAGTGTGCCTCCAGGCGTTAAAAAAAAAAAAAAAAAAAAGCCCTTTTCCTTTTCCCTTAAGATAATTCAATGATAAAAATTTACTGCTAACAAACTGACCGATTTAGCAAGTGCTTTCTGAATTAAGCCAAAATCTGAGTTTCTTACTCCATCCCTAACTGAGGTCCTGCCTCCCTCAATGTTTTCTCCATGCATCGACTCCTTCTGGATTTCCTGGTACCATACTACTTTCTGATTTTCTTAAATCTTTTAATAGTTTAAGCCACTTCACTTTTCTATTTAAAAAAAAAAAAAATCTCCATATCGGGAAGTAGATGTTGTGGAAAGCTTAACTGCAAAAAGGTAGAACAAGATCACATACTTCAAATCCCACTCTAGCTTTATATACACTCTGTGAAGGCAGAGCCGGGTCCTGCTTACTGCTGTATATCCCGGGAGTGCAGTACCCGGCACAGTACTGTTTCTGGGATGAGTCTAGTTTAATTGAGTGTGTTCTAATGAAAGTAAAGTTTATCAGAACATTCACAGAAGTTGATCTAAAATAACTCAAGTCATTATATCTTCAAGCTCAGGGAAGGGGCTGAGGGGATGGGTCAGATGCCCAATGGGCAAAATGCCATGTCCCCCTAGACCTGTGAAAAGGGAAATAAGATTTAAAAATCTTTAACAGCAACATCTTCAAAATCAACACACTTGATAGATATCTGTTGAATGAATGGGAACGTTACTTTATAAAAACAGAGTATTTTTCTTGTGTAGACAAAGATGGAAGAAGCCTCCTCATTGTTATATTTCTCTCGACATAAAAACCCAAACACCCGAATTAAATTTATTTACTTGTGTATTCTAATATTTTCTCTGAATTGTTTTTAGTTGGGAAAAAAAAAAATCCTAACCCTGTCTTAGAATTTGTAAAAATAGTCGTAAGTGGTCTAAATCACTGTCTCCCATATCTGGAGCCTATTTTTCCGGGCACTTTATTCATGATAGAGTAAATGATTTTTAACCTGGAGCAATGTAATTTTACCTAATATATTCAGTAAGTTAGATAGGGAAAAAGAGGAAGAAACCTGAGAGGGCAGACACAGAATATGTGAGAGAAAATATTTTAAAAATTAAGACTGCAACTTAATCTATTCAGATTGAGTTTAGCTGACACTTCTCTGATCTTTTTTTTTTAAAGATTTTATTTATTTATTTGACAGAGAGAGAAAGAGAGAGCGCACAAGCATGGGGAGCGGAAGGCAGAGGGAGAGGGAAAAGCAGGCTCCCCGCTGAGCAAGGAGCTCGATCCCAGGACCCCGGGATCATGACCTGAGCTGAAGGCAGTCGCTTAGCCAACTGAGCCACCCAGGCGCCCCTCACTTCTCTGATCCTGATCCTTGAATTGCATTTCTCTCTCTTTTTTTTTTTAAGATTTTATTTATTTATTTATTTAATTGACGGGGAGAGAGAGAGAGAACACAAGCAGGGGGAGTGGGAGAGGGAGAAGCAGGCTTCCCGCCAAGCAGGGAGCCTGATGCGGGGCTCGATCCCAGGACCCTGGGATCATGATCTGAGCCGAAGGCAGTCACTTAACAAACTGAGGCACCCAGGTGCCCCTGCATTTCTCTTTTATGTCCACCGAACAAAATGTCTCCGTATCTCTCAGTGTACCTTGGCATTCTACTTCCTTCTTGGAAAGGGGTTGGTAAATTGATATCTGGTTTTTGGATTTGCTTTGACTCTTCAGCAGAGTCACTAAGAAAATAAGTGAATCATGATAAACAACCTCCAGGCAGCAACATTCTAAGGGTTTCAGTTCTCACTCCCAGCAGAAATCAGAGCCTAGGACTCTTGCTGAAAGGGGTATTATTCTGGGAACAGGGATGGGAGGTGGGGAAAGTGAAACAGGGAAGGAGGGAAAGCTAATTCAAAGGTGCAATCTGAGATGGCCCACACTGCGGATAAGCCCTTGAGGACCCCATCCCAGGGATGGAAGAAGGAGCATTTAACTACCTGCATCCATCCTGCGTTGGTCAAAAGTTGCCCTATGAGGGGTTAAAATCCCTCTTCCCAGGTTGGCAGGTGCTCCGGTGTGAAATGGTTATGATGCGGGAGAAGCTTGAGGTAGAAAGCAAGGCATCCCTGCAGGGTGGCTAGGGTGAGGGCCCTCACATTACAGACGCCAAAGCTCACATAGACAGCAGTGAGAGGATGTGAGGTGGGAGGCATACTGTGGCCAATATATTAGGTAAGTAGAAAGGGATGCCACTTTAAAAAAAAATAGCGTCACAGAAACAAAACGCTAATACAGAAAAATGCTGGAGATTTGCTTGGATCTGGAGTGATACCTTTCCTTCATCCCCTCGGAATGAACTATTCTGTCTGCACTGCTAGCTTCAATCAGAGTTCTTGCTAAAAGTCCTATCAACAGAAAGTCAACTTTGCTCCGTTCTCATTCGATGCTCCTTGCTCACTCCTCATCCCCGTCACTCTTTAGTTATATGTCTTTGTATGTATGTGGTTCAAAAATTTAATTACAAGCTCCTTGAGAGTCACGGGGAGGCATCTGTTCTTTCATTGTATCAACTCCTTTGGGCCGAATAGTGTTTTCTTGCCTACATCCCAAATTTTCACACCAGCTAGGAAGGAGACAGATCGGTATTGAGTCTATGTGTATTCGTTCTTGATTTCGGATTGTGGGTTCGAATTTTGCTATCTTGTGTTTGCAAATGCTGGTTTGAATAACTCGCCACTACCTCGGGTGCTAGGATGGTAACTGATTTGCAAGGCTAACTGACACATTTCAGAGCGAGCTCTAAATCAAGAGACTTTCACAATTTCCCATTGGAAGATTGTAACATGGTATCTGTTGTTGGTGCAGACAGAGTTTCAAGTTCTAGATTAAAGTTTCCTCATATTTTCACTACCTCTCTTAGTTTCATCTTCTACCCCACTGAGTAAGTTCCTGTTTTGCAATACTACAAAAAAACAACATAAAAGCATTTATAAATTTTCTAGCTACATCTTAAAGTGCAATTTTCATGCGATTGTAAAATACAAGTTTTAGGAGCAACTGGAACTTATTCCATTAAAAAAAAAAAAAAGACAAAGCATAAATGCATTTTAAAAAACTTAAAATGTTGAACAAAATAAATCCTTTGAGAGTCATTCCATTTTTGGTGCTGCTACCTAACTTGCTATCTCAATAGTTAATGCTTGATAATTTAGAATAAAAAAAAAAAAAAAAGATAACAGGTGACAAAAATTAAAATAATGCCTGAAAAAGTGTGAAAACAATAATTTCTGTTCTGCATGTCAGAAGTTCCAAGCTGAAGCTCACGTGATTTGCAGTTTATCTACTATGAAAAGTTTTTTTTTAATGCTCTACCTCAATTTAAAGACTGAAGGAGGATCCTTTAAATTTTCTTCTGGAGAAAGATTTTGATCTTTGCCATCAGATTCACATTTCTAGAAGGACTAGGAAACAAATTTTAACAATAAAGATGAATGGACACTTCCCCCAGAAATTGTTCCGGAACTTATCTTGTATACATTTTTATAAACAAACTGATAGAGGAGAGCACGAGAAAATATTCGGGTTTACAGACAGCACTGACTTCTTTTGGGTCTGAAACGCTTAGACAATGGGGATGTGCTGTAGGAAGATTTAGTGGGGCTCAGAAAGACTGAGAAGAGTTGGGAAATGCTAAAGCGAGCATGATTGATAAAATTGCACTTAGAAAAATCAAGGTGATTTCAATCGATCAGTCGTGACCCAGGAAAGCGACCTAGGGCTCTGCTCACTGTTTCCTCAAGCACTGGCTTAACGTGCTGCTGTGTACTCCAAATGCCTGCGATGCTGGGCCGCGATTAAGGAAAAATCCTGCTTTTATAACAAGTTATTACTTCACAGCACATAGATTATCATCTGCAGTCCTGGTTGCCTTATCCAAAGATCCGTGCTGCCTTTCCAGAGAAAAAGCAACTCCAATGGCCAATAATAATGGTCACTCAATTATACAGCCCCTACTGTATACGAGGCCCTGTTCCACACAACCACCTTAGGAGGCAGATACTACAATCCCCACATTCCAGATGAGGAACTGAGGTGTAGGGATAGATAACTGGCTGAAGGTCACACAGTAAGTACTGGAGCCAGGATTCAAACAGGCAGTCAGGCTCCATGCTTTCTGTTTCTGGAATTCCATACTACCTCTCTAGTATAGACTTCCAAAAATGAACTGCCACAGAAAGAATGAACTACCACCTCAAGTGAATTTGGAAATGAGAATGCCCTCCGCGTCAAAGGATCAGTTGAGGAACAGCCTCCACCAAAGGTCTACCAAGTCACCGTAAAGAGACCGAACAACTCCTAGGTCGGCAAACTCCTCCACAACCACCTAAGGGTATTGGCCTATCCAGAGAGGCAATGTGTTAGTCTCCAGTGGGCACTGGTGAGCCATGGGAGCATGGAAAAAGCAGTGTCCCAGAGTCAAGGACCAGCTGTGCTAGGGAGCACCGTCCAGTATGAGCACCCAAAGGCTAACTGAAGCATCGGTCCTCCTAGGAAGCAAATCAAGCAGGCCTCCAGCCTGAGAATCCCTGATGTGATCTATCTTGTGTAATTTGGTTACAAGAAAGTGGCTGGGGCAGGCTATGCAAATGTCCTGTCTACTAAAATTCATCATTGGTGTTTTGGTGAAGAGACTTCCATGTATATCAGGGTGAATCAGCTTCTTTGTATCTGATTGGCTCTGGAGCACGAGAAGGAATGCATTTCTAGAATCTAGCCCTGCAAGTCCAGGGGCCAGATTTGGAACCAGTTTTCTCTAAGGCATATGGCACCTTGTAAGTCTCTGGGTAACCAACCCGTCTCTTTCCCTAGTGATGTGACTTCACGATACACACCACCAAGAAAAATTATAGAAGACATCCTAAAAACAAATATGGGGCTTTCCAGTCTGGAAGGATAAAGGCAGTGCTATTATATGTCTGAAGTCCATACTAGTTTTAAAGACAGGTTGGGAGGAATGTGCAATTGTTGGCCAATATTTCTGGCAAATTGAAACTTCAAAGTAACCTTTAAAAATTAAAGAAGTTGTTTTTGGATTCATAGGTGCACACTGGTAGATACAAAGATCATTCCAGGGAGATGAAAATGCAATCCCTTTGGTGTGTGTTGGGTACCCGTTAAATTCAGAGTACGGAGCTGGGCACTTCAGAGAAAACATGACAAACAAGAAGTGGCAAAGGCCCTGTTCTCCGTCTGCATGTTGTTGGCAGTCTAGTAGAAGGGTAAAACAAAGCCAAAAATTGCACCCATAGTAACCTGGAAAACAGGTTACTATGGGTGCAACAAAGGAGACAGAGCTCACGTCTGTTTGAAAGAGTGGCGTGGGCTTCACCAGCTGTTCCTCAAGGCCGTAAGAAGTCTTTTCTGGATTGCCCAGCCCCGTGCCGTCAGGATCACCGGCCACAGAAATGCCCTCAGTCTTTGCCTTGACTCCTGACCACACTGGCCTGGCCTCAGCTGAGTATCTGGGGGAACTCAATTTAAGCAGTTGTTTCTTGCCAGGTGTTCTCTTCTTGAATGAACAGTGCCTCATCTTCAGAAAAACAGTATCTCCACCTCACTCCTCAGGCTGGCCCCTCCATCTAAGGAACATTTAAAACAATCCATACAATCCGAAAGAACAGAAAAGTTAGAAGGGTTTCACTCAACATTCCAGACACAAAGAGTCATTTCTGTTTCAGGAGTACTTCCTAGCCTGTCCCGGGTATGTCTGAAGGAGCAGGCTCCCTGGGCTACAAGGGTGGCCGGAAAGCCCCCTCCACAGGGCAGGCAAGGAACAGAATGTGCAGGTAAATCCAGAGTCAGGAGCCTAGGGGTGCATGCCTTCGGATGGATCCCAGAGGCCCAGGCAGTTTCAAAGACCGGAAAGATTTAAGAGTGGTAAGCCGGCAAGTTGCAAAAGCGAAGGCCTTGAAATCCGCTAATTGCGGTTACTTGTTGATGGCAGGTGGTGTAGTAAGAATCTGGACACTCATTTGGGAAGGGGCTCCCTCTACCGAACCCCACCCTCTTCTTGCACAAGGTCAGCACAGAAAAGGGCTGAGGAAGTAAAACAAACTTAATCCTCTCTTAAGATTACTGTTGAAGTCTTTCCACAAGTTTCTTTGGTTAATCTTGCTCTTATCCATTGGGAAGAAAACTGACAAATACGGGACCTTTTTTTTTTTTTTTTGTAGGGATAGAACCTGTTTTACGAAGAGGGGAGTAGTAAATACCGTTCGGCAATTCAGCTCTGCCTTCACAATTTCTCTCAATTTCGAATGTTCTGTAGAATGGGGATAACAGTCCTATTTAGAGTTACAGTAAGCACTGTATGAAAAGCCCTTTAGCACGCTGCCTGGCCCGTATCAAGCTGACAATACCAGGCTGCACTTATTTTAAACCAAACTCATTGGCAGTTAAGGGGGAAAAAAACCCAAACAAACTGACAGCCCTGAATCATCCCTCTATGATGTGAATAAATATATTTAGATGTCCTTTGGCTGCTCTTTTCCGACCAGCCGAGGCTCCGCAAGCCCAGAGTCGCGCCGGAGCGCACTGATGCGTTCGCCAAGAATTCTGACCCACACTGAAGTTCGCAGCCGCACGGCCCCTGCCCCTCCGGTCCGTCCCCGAGCTACGGCGGCGCGGGAGCGAGCCGGGTCCGTGCCGCCTCCCCCGCAGACGCGCGGCCGGCCGCGTCCACCCGGAACCCCGCCACCCGCCGGCGGTCCACCTGGCCGAGCCGGGGCACGGGCGGGAGCGCACGGAGCGGCGGCGGCGGGCCCAGCGCGGGCCAGGCGGTCGCCGAGGGCCCCGTCTCTCTCCGGACTCGCCCTCCCCGGGTCGTGCGGGCGCGCACGGCTCACCTGCCAGGCTCGGCGGCACCGCGGCGGCCACCAGGAGCAGCAGCGGCAGCAGCGGCGGCGGCGGGGTGGGGGGCGCGGGCCGCGCGGGGCGCCCGTCCCGGCTGCGGGGGGGCATGGCTCGGCGGCCGCGACCTCCCCTGGGTTGGACAAGGCAGCTGTTGCTGGAGCGGCTCTCGAGCCGGCAGCGGGGCGCCGCGTCTCCGAGGTCCGGGCGTCCTTACTCTGCCATTAGCCCTGCGGGTTTGGGGCTTTTAGGGGCGACGAAGCCTCACGTGGCCTTGGGAACAACCTTCGCCCCGCTGGACAAGGCGGGTCCTTTCTGACCCTCTAGCACCCTGGGGGCTGGGCTGAGAAAGTTCCCCAGCTGCGCCTCTGCGATCCGGCGAGGACGCGTGCCACTTTCTCCGCGCTCGTCGGGCAGTTTTGCGGCCCCAGGTTTGAGCAAACCGGTTCGCGTCAACACCGCTAGCCTCTGTCGCCAGTGTCGGCCACTGGGCCACTTGTCTGTAGCAGCGGGGATGAGGCACCCTGAGCAGCGGTGACATGCATGCCCCTGCCTACGCGCAGCTCTGGTTCTTGGCCATTGTGCAGTGGGCTTCACGGGTCCCTTATCCCTCAGTGATTACTCTTCCTCCATCTCAGGCTGTGTAACCTAAATCCATTTGCTGTAGTCCAAGACTTCCGAGCCTTTGCTTTTCTCTTCATTGGCTGGAGCCACCACTAGACTGTGATTCAGACGGGGCTGAAACTAGATCTATTTCTGAGCCCCTGGGAAGTCCCCATTTCTGTGCTGGGCGGGTTGACATTGTGAAGTAGGCAAAACTATGCCTTGGGTGACATTGTGAAGTTGGCAGAGGGTGCCCTAGGTGACATTGTGAAGTAGGCCAAAGGCATTTTATTTTTTCAATAAGCATTTATTGAGCCCATCTCGTGTGCCAGGTGCCAGGGATATGAAGACCATCAAGAGCATGACCTCCCGCAGGTGGGAAGGGACAGAGCCATATAAATAAACAGGTGCCCCATTAGTGCTGTCATAGAGCTATGGTGAAGGTACAGTGTGGGAACCCAGGACAGGACCAGCCACTACTACAGAGCTGGCGGGCTAGGCACCCCACCCTTCTCTCCTGGTCTTTCTTCCAAGCTTAACTGAAGTGTCAAGGGGAGATGGAAAGGGAGGACGAGAAGCACTTTTCCTAGAGGGGGGAAAGAGATTTATAATTGTTGGAAAAGATCTAGAATCTAGATCTAGAATCTAGAACATCGAATCTCTGGGCAAATTGTTGAACACAAGTCCTAAGTCATCATTTTGTGTGGTGACAGCACCTATTACAGTGTCTGGATGATAATATCACTTAATGAATGAAGGAATTGAGGACATTGTAAAAACTGCACATTTTTCTTCAAGTTAGAAAATTAAAGTGAAGGAAAATCATGTTGGGAAGAGAGCTACATTAGGACATTCAAAGAAGTTGTGCCACCCCAGATATTTAAGTCATGCAAACTTGTACCATTACTAACCCTCCCAATCCAAGGAGCCAAGTGTTTGGATGTGAGCACATATATAAAAATACCTGATGTGAGCTATGAGGCACTCATTCATCTCTTATGTAGTCATCAAATATTTGTTGACTTCCATGTTCCAGACATAGAGTAATAAACAAGATGGACAAGCCCCTGCTCTCACAAAGCTTGCATTCTAGTGGGGGAAGCAAATTATGCAAATAGACAAATTCATTTGATCAGGGTTTCTCACTCTCAGCATTGTGACATTTTGGCCCATACAATTCTTTGTTGTGGGGGGTTGTCCTGTGCATCCACTGGCCGGTATCCACTAAATGCCAGTTATCACCCCTCCCTCCAAGTTGTGACTATTTTAAATGACTTCAGACTCTACCCAATGTTCCCCTAAGGGGCAAAATTGTCCTCAGTTGAGAATCACTGGATTGGATGATGATAAATCTTGCCTTCTTTAAATTGGCACGGTTTACATATCTGGGAGGGAAATGAGCAGCAAAACTCACACCAAAGCTGAGGGGAGGAGGACCACAGAAGATGTGGACTATGAAATGGTTTTATCACTTTTCTAGTAGACATGTGTGGTTTGGGGCTACTTCCCATCCATTCATTACCTTATTCCTGATACTACTTTTTCATGGATCTGGACTCTCCTGGTTTAGAAGTTTCAGTGAGCAAGGGAAGAAGCATGTTTCCACCAAGAGACACAATAGTAGTTTCATTGAATTGGAATTTGAAATTGCTGCCTGGTCTTCACTGGACTTCTTTGGGGAAAAAAAATGGGCATGAATAGGATTATAGTGCTGGTTAGAGTGATTGAGCTTGACAACGGAATGGAAATACAGCTACAGAGTAGTAGGAGGGGGTGGTAGAAGGAGCTCAGGGAAGTTTCTGGTCTCACCATGGCCTACCAAAATGATTAATGAATGTGCTGTCCCCTCACCTAGGCAGCACCACCAGGGACTAAAGCTCTTCAGCCCAATAGATACACAACCCCAGCCAGCTGAGATGTTGGCCCCAGGCTATAGCTGGGTGACCAGTTATAGAAACAGAGACAGTGACCTCTGTATTTCTTTTCTTGCTGTAACATATCTATGATGGATTCAAAATGTTACAGTTCCAGAACAAAATGTACATGATGTCAATTTATTTCTTTTTCAAAAAGTATACTTAGCATTCAAACACTTATCCACCGATGGTAGAGACTTTAGGATGTCAAATTTTAGATTACTCAGTCTCATTTGGGCTAAGTCCTTAGTATCCTTTGCCTCCTCCATATCCTTCTCCCATTTCCTTGACATTGATCGTGGTTTCAGGGGGCTTATATATTGACCTGGTACTGGATAAGAGGCATCTACTCTGTGAGTCATCCTCTTGGCTTGGTGGTCTCCACTGACATGTGGTTTATCTCTTCTGGTCTTTTATCTGTGGTTCTTGGCCTTGGGTCTAGATTCTTTTTTTTTCTTTCTTTTTTTTTTTTTAGTTAGGGTCATACTAGCTACTATGACAAACTCCAAAAATTCTGTGGGCTAATACAACAGAAGTTTATGTCCGGCTCATATCTCTGTTCGATGTGCGAGTTCATAATATGTATGTGGCTTTCCTTCATTTAGAAATTTAGAAACCCCACCTCCTTACATCTTGTGGTTCCACCATTCCCTAAGGCAGAGGTTCCCAAATTTTCTTGGTAAACAGTGTCTTTAGAGTCTCAGTAATATATTCTTGGGGCTGCAGACCAAAAGAAATATCTGATGATTCCTTTTATTTAGTAGTTAGGGCCAAACAATTTAATAATAGCAGTTTGTTCAGTGTCCTGGGATGGCACTATGTTTTCTTCAAAAATCTATGATATCCCAAATACACCCTTCAAAGTTCATTATGGTGTGTTCTACTGATATTACTATTTCCTGTGAATATTTAATATATTCTAGGTATGCCTTGTGAATTCATTATGGTTGGCAAACTGGATGCAGAAACCAGGACCCTAGGACCTTGGAGTCTTTTCTTTCAGCCAGAAGAAGGGAAAAGTGTATGGGGAGTGCACTCCTTCTTTTTAATCATTTTTGCTCATATTCCATTGGCAATATCTAGACATATTGCCATATATATATATATGCCAGAGACGCTGGGAAATGCGGCCAGCGGCTGGAACATCACCTCTCCATAGGGAAACAAGATTTTTAGTAGGCAGCTAACTGTTTCTGATACCATTGGCAACCTCTCCATCCCAACTTGGATTCCATTGGGTCCTTTGGTTCATTCTCAGGTCTCTCTGATCCTTGCAGTGTGGCAGTAGAGACTCACAGATACTCTAGTCTAGTGTGTCAATCAGTGAGCCAATCCACGGGTTCACCTCCCCAGACCCTTCCCCCAGCCGCTGCTACTCTACAACTCAGGTCCGAATGGGGACATATAACTCCCTTACAAGGTTTGCAAGATCCGGAGCTACATTCTGGAAACCTTAAACATCATCTCCTCTGCTCTGGTAATTCTAAACCTGTCTTGAGTTTCTATTACCAAATATTTCCACATACCACCCCACCCATCAAATAGGTGACTCACCCCCTGGGGGGAAGGGTGCTGTTGGCCCTTGCAACAAGCCACTATGCAAGTTCTTCAGACTTTTTACTTCTTTGGGTAGGAACTAATTCAACATTATTACAATTCTTATTCCAATGTGTTATTCTTGAATAAGCCGGTTGCCCTTTTATTGCAGTGTGTCTTTCAATTTTCCAAACCAAGTTTTTGAATATTTTAAAATATTTTCCTCTCCCAGACGCAGAGATCTTACAATTTTTTGGCTTTGAAGACTATGGTCTATGTCTACTCGAGACCTCAAAAGCCACATGTTTTACTCTTTGATCTTTCAATATTTTCATTTTTCTTCCCTTGAGCATTAAGCCTTAGATTCTTGGAATAAATAGAGTGATGGAAGATTTACTAGATTAAATATTTTCTCAGAAGAAAAATGTGTAGGGTAATGTTTTAGCTTATTATCCAACTATTCCGTATATTTATGTCTGTAACTAATTTTTCTTTTCTTTGGTATTCTTTCCCTCCATCATTGTGTGTAGGTTGTGTTGGTAGTTAAACTTACCAATTGGTCTATAGGTGTCAGAATAGAGAATTTAAATTGCTACAGAACCAAAGAAAGGGTAGGTATTCCCCAGAAATCCTGGGCTTGGGCTTGATGCCTGTAGAGCTCATTTTGATTGCTTAGAACACAGTTCTGTACTGTTTGCCCATCCTTTCTTCTACTCACTTGCCTGCCCTTTATATAAGCTGCCACTCATTATAATTTCCACACTGCAAGTGTCTTGTAAATTGGGTACACAAAAGAGGGGCTGTCCCGGTCAGTGATTTTAGTAAGTAAGGTCACTGACATCTCTTAGCTTTAGGGTCATGGCATGCGGGTGCGATGGACATCAAGAGATGAGAGATAAGAGAGAAGTTTCTGTACAAGTTGAATACTGATTCAGTGGCTTATTATTATTATTTTTTCTACAGATGACAAACATGAACTTTTTACCCTGCTGATAGGCATTTTATCCCCACTTTTCCTTCCAAAGAGGCCGAAAAAGTCACTCCTAAATACTTTCAGGGCGCTGAGCATTTTCTGCATTGTTTAAGGATGTAATTTGGTGCCTGACAGCTCTTTTCTCAAAATGTTTCTAAACCTCTTTTTCCTGTCTCTTTCCTAAATTAAGTGGCTACATCCTGGAGTGGTTACCACCAGCTTCCTCTACTTATTTTTTTCTCTACTGTTAATATTTTAGCATCATCTTCATTCTACAGACAGAAGTACAAATGCCAAATAAAAACAATTGCAAACAGAACCATTTCTTAGTGGCGCCTAACCTTGACTGTAGATGGGAAATAGTCCTGCGATAAATGTCCCTGCTTTTCTTTCAGGTTATAAGAAAGAACTTAAGCCTGATGGGTATGTAACAATGAATAAATGAAAAATGCTTGATAAATGTTTGATATATCTGGCTGCTACTGACATTTTTAAACAAAGACAATAAGAAGAAAATTTTAGGCAGTTAAAATGGCTAGGAATTAACATTATTAAGCCAGGTCAAAACTCCAGAAAATGTTACTAGGGAGAGATCCTATTTCAGTCTAGTTGAGTAAATACTAGATGAGCATCTCCTGGATACAGGAAATTGAGTTATAAATTGTACATATTAATTTTCCAGACAACTGTAGGCTGAGAGTGGTGCCAAGAGAAATTTGAATACGCTCTCTGTTGGGAAACACATCCTGTTTGCTGTTCATTGGCTTCTGTTAAATAATAAAAATTCAACTGAGTAAATTTAAAGATCAAACTGGCTTTATTCAACAATTCATGAATTGAGCAGCATCCCATCTAGCAGATAGAAAAGAGCTCCACTGAGCTGTAGAAAAAGAAAGGCTTTTAAAGGCAGAAAGGGGGGACACCTGGGTGGCTCAGTCGGTTAGGCGTCTGCCTTCGGCCTGAAGAATGGGGAAGACATAATAGAACCATCAAGAGGGACATCTTTCACCCAGTTTGGTAATTTAAGATCCCAAATTCAGTAATCAAACTGCCTGTGTTCTCAGTTGGATTCTGCAACTTAGGGGCAGCTTGGCCTCAGTGCTTCCACTGGCAGGACTAGATTTTCTCAAGTGGAGAACAAAGGCAAAAGAAATATAGAAAAAATATTACATTTCCTTTGCAGCCCATTGACAAGTACTTAAGACAGGTAGGGTAACCTTCCTCCAGGAACTCAACTGCCTCGATTGTTAATACTTCACTAAGGGCAAAGGCAAACTTAGTTTGACATTGGTCCGACCTCCAGGATCCTGTACATCTTCTCTAACATATAAAAATCCCTTTGGAGGGCTAGTATCCAAAATCTATAAAGAACTTATCAAACTCAACACCGAAAGGAAAAATAGTCCAATCAAGAAATGGGCAGAAGGCATGAACAGACATTTTTCCAAAGAAGACATCCAAATGGCCAACAGACACATGAAAAAGTGCTCAACATTGCTTGGCATCAGGGAAGTCCAAATCAAAACCTCAATGAGATACCACCTTACATCAGTCAGAATGACTAAAGTTAACAAGTCAGGAAACGACAAACGTTGGCAAGGGTGCGGAGAAAGGGGAACCTTCCTACACTGTTGGTGGGAATGCAAGCTGGTGCAGCCACTCTGGAAAACATTATGGAAGGTTCCTCAAAAAGTTGAAAACAGAGCTACCGTACGACCCAGCGATTGCACTACTGGGTATTTACCCCAAAGATACAAATGTAGTGATCCGAAGGAATATGTGCACCCCAATGTTTATAGCAGCAATGTTGATTTTGTTCATTTTTGTTTCCCAAGTGCCTGGAGGAGGGATAAAGCCAGAATCAGACCTAGGCCTCCCAGCTCCAAGCTTTCTACTGGGAAGGACCGCTTCCAACTCTGCAAAGGTGAATCCTTCAGACACCACCTCTCGCTTATTCTCCCTGCCCCATCTTTTGCTATCATCCTCAGTATCTCTATTAAACATATTGCCTAAAATAAAAATTATAAGCTGTCCAGGAAAAAAAATCCCTTTGGAAACTTCCTTTATCTCTACCTTCCCCTCACCAAGATATATGTTAGCATTCATCCTCCAAGCATATGGCCCACTGATACTCATCTAAAGGGTCTCATGACTCATGGTTTACTAGACAGTAGTTAGCAACCTTATCCTAACAGCTGCTAGCCCCAAGGTCCTGGAAACCTTGCTTCCAAATTCCTGAGAGACTAACACTATCCCTAACCCCCTCCCAACTTGAAAGTCTATAATCAGTCACTCCTCACAACCCCAGGGTAGTTCTTTCTGCCCACGAGTCTTGTCCCGTGTTTTAACAAAACCACCCTTTTTGCACTGAAGATGTCTCAAGAATTCTTTCTTGACTGTTTGCTCCCAAACCCCAACATTTCACATTTTCTTTCTGCTTCCTCTTCTTGCACCATGACACAGGTGCATTTCTCAACCTGCATGCTTCATAGCACAGGGTAGATTGATTCCTTGCTGTGGTTGATAACCATTTAAAGCCCTTGTAGGTGCTTTTCTGCTCAGTGCTTGCTACCCAGCAACTTGGTTGGAACACTATGTGAACAAAAATTACATAACAGAAGCAAAGTTGCATAAAAACCATAATGGCCATCTTCATTGCCAAATACATTGAGCAATGATTTTCTACATCCTGATAACTCCTCTTGAATGATGAGTCATGATTTTAAAAATCGGCTGTGAAAAACAAGTGACTCAGCGGCAATCTATTAACAGTCCCGGAGCCCATCCTCTTACTGTTTATCTTCTAGAGAATGATCTTCCTAACTATGCTTAGGTAGTGTGGGATCTTTGGCTGAGCTAAACCAGAATTCATGTTGGATGTGTCTGATGCATGCATGAGCCTGTAGGTTGCCATCTACGTAAGTTGGTTTGTATTGAGGAAGAAAGCTGGAGAAGTAGGTTTGTGTGGGGGCACTTGGGGGAAAGCAGAGTGTGGGGGAGAAGGAAAAGGGAGAGGGAGAAAAGCATGGCATCTCCACCATAACTTGCCTGCCTTGTTAACTTGATTTGAGCTCTTGGAAGAGAAGGGGCTTTAGACAGAGGCAGAAAAAGCGAATTTCAAGGAGTTTGTGAGACTTGGGGCCATTAGATCATTGTTTTGATGCCCAGATGACAGCAGGAGCCATGGAGAAGGGGGTGGGGGGAAGAGAATGATTTCCTTGTCAGCATGGCCTCCACTAAGTACAAACTGCAGGGAGGGCCAAATTGCATTGACACTGTGAAGATAAAATGCATCGTATGGTAAAACCCCACCATCATGCTATGAGCAGAGTCCAAAAATGAAACAGTTTAATACAAGGGACCTGTTTTTGCAAGTTTAATGAATTGGAAGTGTGGCTGGGAGAAGGATGGGCCTCAATTGCCAGTGGTTTCAGAAACTGAGTTTGTTTCACTGCATGCATATTTGTATGTAAGTTGTTATATGTCCAAATGGATACAATTTTTAAATGGGGGTGGGGAAGGGGAAGCCAGCTAAGCAAAGGAAAGAATTATGTGAGTGTATTATAATGGATGTTTCTGTATTGTAGGATTTGGGGTGATTTTTCCCCCCATGTCGGTATTTTTGAAAATTTTTATGACCAGAAGTTTTCTCAGCTAAAAATTATATTTTTATTTTAAAATATCCATAGGAAATCTCATTTTATATAAAAAAGTTAAAATATTTGAAGGTGTCCTCACTGAACAAATCCTCTAAATAGACTGTAACTAGAATCCGGAGTTTTAAATTGGCTATTATATACTTTGAAACATAAAATATATATATATATATATTTTTTAAAGATTTATTTATTTATTTGAGAGAGTGAGAATGAGAGAGAGTACATGAGAGGGGGGAGGGTCAGAGGGAGAAGCAGACTCCCTGCCGAGCAGGGAGCCCGATGCGGGACTCGATCCCGGGACTCCAGGATCATGACCTGAGTCGAAGGCAGTTGCTTAACCAACTGAGCCACCCAGGCGCCCCATAAAATATATTTTAGATCAAGCTTTCTCACTTTAAATGAACGTATTGATTAAACAGTTCAATTCATGTTATTTTTGGACCCACTGTTACACTTTTTTTCAAAGCCTCTTCAGTGCCAAAAGCAACAGTTGGGTGTAAAATCATCTAGGAAGCATTTTCAAAACGCTCATGTTTGCTTCACGCCCCCCTATCAATCTGATCTTATCTGGACTGGGATTTTAAAAACTTCCCAGAAGATTCAAGTTCCCCCTAGCCATCCAAAGAACCTATCATCATTCCTAATGTCATGCAATTATGAAATAAATTGGTACAGCTGAAGCACTTGTAAGTGTTACCTTTTTTTTTCTTTTTATAAAAGGGGGTTTTCTATTCCCAATTCCTGTAAAATTCTGTGTATACAAATGTTGCCAATTGTATTCCTTCTAGAATTCAAACTAACCTTTAGATGAGAGCTAATCGCAGTAGAAAAATATCTTTTTAGTTTTAATTTTTTTTTTACTTTATTGTATTCCAATATACAAACTGAAATATACTGAAGGAAACCAGAATGTTACCCCAAAACAGGCCTCTTTGAAATAAAAATTATTTTGAGCTGAAGGCAATTAAGAAGTCGTAAACACAGAAAAAGGGCCTCCTTTTCTGCGTGAAGGCAGGAAATAAATCCTTTTACTGGCGACAGACTTTTATCGGCCCAGAGAGAGCACCAGAAGAATTTGCAAACAAACCTTGTTAAACTAACTCTTAGGTAAGAAAGATAAGGACCCCCTCATCCTAGTTCTAAACCCCTTTGTCTTGTCAACTGTTCACAAATTCATTGTTTCTTTGTCCAATAGGTATAAAAGCTTCCTGTTCTGGTCACTTCTTCGGGTCTTCATTCTCTTGTGAAGGCTTCCATGTACATATTCAACAAAATTTGTGTGCTTTTCTCTATTAATCTGTCTTTCTCAGTTTAATTTTCAGACTCGGGCAGGGACCCTCAGACGGTCAAGGAAAAGGTTTCCCTCCTCTACAATATCACCATGGAAAATACAATTTATACAACTAAAATGCAGCTTAGGGGCGCCTGGGTGGCTCAGTCAGCTCAGCAACCGACTCTTGGTTTCTGCTTAGGTCATGATCTCTGGGTTGTGAGATTAAGTCCGGTGTCCGGCTTCACGCTCAGCACAGAGTCTGCTTGAGATTCTCTTCCTCACCCTTTTCCTCTGCGCCTCCCCCTGCTCATGCTCTCTCTCTCTCTTAAATAAATAAAATCTTAAAAAAAAAAAAAAAAGTGGCAAGAGTGGGCATCCTTGTCTTGTTCCTGACCTTAGAGGAAGAGTTTCAGTTTTTCATTGTTGAATATGATGTTAGCTGTGAGCTTTTCATATAGAGCCTTTGTTATGTAATTTCCTTCTATTTCTGCTTTGTTGCAAGTTTTTAATCATGAGAGTATGTTGAATTTTGTCAAGTGCCTTTTCTGCATCTATTGGGATGATCAGGTATTTTTTTCATTTACCCTGTTAATGTGATGTATCACATTGATTGATTTGCTTATATTCAACTGAACTTGCATCCTAGGGAAAATTCCTACTTGGTCAAGGATCTGATCCTTTTAATACGCTGTTGATTTAGTTTGCTCATATTTTGTTCAGTATCTTTTCCATCCCTTCCTTTCAGCCTCTGTGTGTCCTTAAAGCTAAAGTGAATTTCTTATAGGCAGCATAAAGTCGGGTCTTGAATAAAAAAACATTTTTTTTGTCCTTTCAACCACTCTATGGGTTTTGATTGGGGATTTTAATGTATTTACTTTAAAGTAAAGAGAGAAGTTCTTCCTATTGCCATTTTATTAATTGTTGAATATCTGTCTTGTAGCTCTTTTGTCCTGTCCTTTCTCTCTTGCTGTCTTCCTTTGGGCTTCATTGATTTTATTATTATTATTATTATTTTCAGTAGCATGCTTTGATTGCTCTCTCATTTCCTCACTTTCTTTTGTGTCTTCCTTCTTTCCTTCTTTCTTTCTTTCTTTCTTTTCAGAGAGGGAGAGTGAGTGAGGAGGGGGAGGGGTAGAGGCAGAGGGAGAGAGAGAACCCTAAGCAGGCTACACATCCAACATGGAGCCTGACGAGGAGCTCGATCCCATGACCCTGAGATCATGACCCAAGCTGAAATCAAGAGTCCGATGCTCAGTCGACTGAGCCACCCAGGTGCCTCTCTTTTGTGTGTTTTGTGTATTTCTGTAGGCATTTTCTTTGTAATTACCATGGGGCTTACATAAAACTTCTTATACTTTTAACACTCTGTTTTAAGTTGATAAAAACTTAACTTCAATCACAAGACTCTTTACTTTTATGTCTCTTCCCCAAACACTTTATGTTATTGATGTCAAATTTTACCTCTTTTTATTGTGTATCCACTTCATGTATTTTTATAGTTTTTTTATAGTTTTTATAGTTATAGTTTTTTATACTTTTGTATTTTAACTTCTACACTTGAACTAAAAGTGATTTATACACCACCATTACAGTATTACAGTATTCTGCATTTCTCTCTATATTTACCTTTACCAGCAAGTTTTACAGTTCATATGCTTTTGTGTTGCTGTTTAGAATCCTTTTGTTTCAAGTTGAAGAACTCCCTTTAGCATTTCTTGTAAGTCTGCTTTAGAAATTTTCTCTTTGTCTTTAGCTTTTGACAGTTGGATTATAATGTGTGTCAGTGTGGACTTTTTTAGATTCATCCTTTTTTTGAAGACTTTTGGGCTTCTTGGAGTTGGATGTCCATTTCCTTCCCTAAATTTGAAAGTTTTTGACCATAATTTTTTTGTTTTTTGTTTTTTTTTAAGATTTTATTTATTTGACAGAGAGAGAGCACATGCACAAGTCAGGAGAGGGGGCAGAGGGAAAAGCAGGCTCCCTCCTAAGGAGGGAGCCTGACTCGGGGCTCAATCCCAGGACTCTGGGATCACGACCTGAGCTGAAGGCAGATGCTTATCCAACTGAGCCACCCAGGTGCCCGACCATTAGTTTTTAAAATAGCTTTCTGCTCCTTTCTCTCTCTCTTCTTCTGGGATTCCCCTACTATTGGTCCACTTGATGCTCTACCATCCTGTTTCTTTTTCACAAATGATATATGTATATTTTATTTTCCCTTTTTAGCTGAAAGGTATCATACTAAATACTCTTTTACACATTGCTCTTTTCACTTAAAGATACATCCACAGCAGTTCATAGAGACCATTATTTCTTATAGCATTTTCTGGATTACCACAGTTTATTGAACAGTTTCCAATGTATGGGCATCTAGGTTTTTTCCAATATTTTGCAATTACAAACAACCCTGCAATGTGCATATATATTTTCATATTGTTATAGGTGTATCTTCCAGGTAAATTCCTAGCAGTGGGATTGCTGGGTCAAAAGTATTTACATGTGTATTTTTGTTATGCTTACTTGTTTGCTGAATCCTCCTCCAAAAGGGTGTACCAGTTTGTATTTCCACCACCAAATAAGAGAATGCCTGCTTCCACAAAGTCTTATCGACAGAATAAGTGCTAATCAAATAGTGTTTTTTTTTTTTTTTGCCATACAAAATTTTGTATCTCTGCATAGTCACATTTATAAGTATTTAATGTATTGCCTCTGGATTTTGATAATTTAATAATTTTTATAATTTCAAAGCTTTTCCCTATGTTAATGTTAAAGAAGAGTTCACTTTTTTTCTATTCTAATCCTTGTATAGCTTCCTTTTTTACTTTTATTTTCCTAATGCATTTGAAGTTTACTCTTATGTTCAGCATTAGTCATGGATATAATTTTATTTTTTCCAAATGGCCAATCAGTTGTCTCAGCATCATTTATAACCAAAGTCCATCTTCATCCCAAATTATTTGAGATGCCATCTTTGTCATATACTAATTTCCATGTTTACTTGGGTTTATTCTATTCCATCAGTCTATCTATTTATGTTCCAATCACCACACTGTTTTATTTAGAGAGGCTTTACAATATATTTTAATATTTGGTTGAGCTAGTCCCCTTTGTTTTTGTTTCTTTTTGTATTTTCCTATCCTTGCAATTTTTATTTTTTTATATGAACTTTAGTAAAAACTTGCCTAACTCCATAAAACTTTTGTTGCTATTTTATTGAAATTGTGTTAATCTTATGTTAGTTTGGGGAGAACTAATATCCTTATGATGTTGGGTCATCTTATCCAAGACCATGGTTTCCAGGAATACTTTTTACCATCTCAGTAGCAAGTCATATTGAAACTATCATTCACTCAACACTTACTGTACATTTAACATGTGTCAGGTTCTGTGTCGGGCATTGGAGATGTGGTGAGGAAAATAGTTTTAAATTTCACATAAATACATAAATGAAAGTGCATGTGTGTCTCCATTAGAGTTAAACTATACGTGTCAAAGTAGCTAAGTCTTTAGGTCTATGGTGTTAAATCTGGTGAGGGTTTACTATGGTTCTATTTTATTTCACAGTTTTCTAAACTAACCTCTTTGCTATGTAATGGTTTGCTTTGAAAAGGACTGAACTGGCATCATTGGGTGACTGAAGTTTCAATGGGTCCACCTTGCATCACAGTGGACCTACTTAGGCATTTTTTTTTTTTTTTTTTTGGAGAGACAGCGATAGTGACAGAGATAGCGAGAGAGAGCATGAGCAAGAGGCAGGGTGAGGGAGAGGGAGATGCAGACTCCTCGGTGAGCAGGGAGCCAGACGTGGGGCTCTATCCCTGGACCCTGGGATTATGACCTGAGCTGAAGGCAGACACCTAGCCAATTGAGCCACCCAGATGCTCCCTACTTAGGCATTCTTAACAGCATTACAGTTACCAGTTCAACCCAGTTGACTAAATGCCTGCACGAGTCCAGCTGTCTGTTTTGTCCGTGCCTCCACTCCACCAGCTGAGCTCTGATGGAGAAAACCAATCAGCAGAAAAGTTTGGTGCCATTAGGCATTCATAAATCTCAATCTGGAATGGCCCCTCAACTCGGCCTAGGCATGCTATTGTTTCTTTGATCACTTTGCTTTCTCCCTTCCACAAAGACTACTTCAAACTCTATTCACTCTCTCCAAATTTCTCCTATAATTTTCCTTGTTCTGAGCAGATGACCCCCTCTCCTACTGCAGAGAGAAAGTAAAAGTCATAAAGTGGGAACTCATCTTCCCTTCAGCAACTTTACATAAGTATCTGGATTTCCACTCATCTCCGTTCTAGCCTGTTCCGGTAAAGGAGGAGCACTTCCTCTCATTATCTAAGGTCGATCTCTCCAATGTGTCTGATCCTCCTGTCATCCTTCCCATTTTCACTCTTAATTCAACTAATGCTATCAACTCTTTCTCTCTTCTCTCTCTTTGGCCTCTCTCTTTATTCTTTCATTTTTGCAAAACATGTAAACCTGCTGAAACCATCATTAGAAACAAACCCAACAAAATCCTTCATCTTATTTTCCCTTCTAGCAATGGCCATATGTCTCACCTCTTCTTCATAGCCTAATTTCTTAAGTCATTTGATTTTGTAAGGCTAACTAGAGACACTCCTCATGGATGCAGAAGTGTATAGTCACTGCGAAGTGGAAGAGCTTGAAGAAAATATGGAGACAGCTGTAGACCACCACAGTGTACGTGGGCTTTGTGGCTAGATTTAATCCAAGGGGCAGGGGCCATAGGTGACACATGAGATCTGCCAGCCTGTGATGAACTGGGCAATATGAGCAATACGGCATATGTGTGGGTCTGGAATCAGTTTCTTTATTTGAAAATTTTAAATGACAACATTTACTTTGCAGCATTGTTCTGGGGATGAAATGACCTAATGGGTGTAAAGCTACTTGTCACGGTACATGCCCAATAAATTTTACCTATTATTATTTTTGCAATTGTAATTATGTTGTCAGATGGGCAGATCTGCCCAACCAAATATGAAAGCATACATATTCAACACAGAAATAAATGTAAAGTAATACAGCTGTCTTGGAACTATATGTTGGCTAGTGCTTTAGACATTCATTCATTCATCATTCATTCATCAGGAAACATGTATCAGAAACTTTGCCAGGAATTAGGGATTACAAAGAAGAGTAAAACAAAATCTGTTGTCAATGACCTCTCAGTTTTAGGACAGTCAAAGCATAAGCATGTAATTATAATATAGTGTGCTAAGTGCAGTGATTGATCAACCTAGGGTATTTTGGGAGTTCAAAGAAGGAAGCATACAGCTTGGGCTCAAGTACATCCTGGAGCTGGTTCTTAAAGTGAGTCGATAGATGTTAGCAGAAGAAAGAGAGGAGGGGCAGGAAGGGAGAAGATTTGAAAGTCCCTCGGTCCATGCAGTTCAACTCAAAGACTGGAATCTCGTGCTTTGTTTGATTTTAAAAAATTGTACTCCTAAAAAGTTATTTGAAATTCATTGGCCTATTTGAATGATATGTAAAGAACAAGGTATTACATGATAATAGGAGGATGAGTCAAAACTTTTTTGCATTGGGAGTGGAACATACCAGGAATTGCTGTAGGCAGAGTGACACAATGTTATTTGAAGGAACCTGGTTCTCGGAGCCCAGAGAAGCTACCACCACTGATAAAACTACCTGGGTGATGTCACCATGGTTCTCAGCTTTAATGGTGCTGGAAGTTGACCGCCGGCTAACCCCTTGAGGATGACCAATCCCTTGAGGACTGGTTCAATTTAAAAATTAGAGATAAATTTATAGGCTACAAGACATTCACTAATAATCAGAAATATGAAATTTGTACAGACTCAAATACTCACCCTGTCATGACTGGTACATTTCTTCAGACGGGCATGCTAAGTACTTGTCTCTTGGGATCCTGAAATCAGAACAAAAGGAGTTAGCTGGAGTGGGCTGCTCCCTCTGGTTCACACAAGGGGCTGAGCAATATGGGCTCAATTTCCTGTTCTGATTATTCAAAAACTTAATCTATTTGATTTCATAGATTCACACATTCTCATTGTTGAGGTTATTTGAAAGATGAGATCTGGAGACAGGGGCAGGTCTTAGGCTGAGAAACACCTAACGAGACTGCATTTTGAAATAGGTACAAACAACACATGCTCAGCCAGTGTCGTGAACTGAAGTCATGGTAAGACTTCAGGGGAAAGAAATTTGCATGGGAGAATATGCCTGCCAAATGATCAATGCAATATTGGCTATGAGAGTGAAGTATCTCTGAATCTGTGAGAGCTAGGTAAATTATATTCATGGAAATTCAGAGTATTATTCATATTATCCATTTACATAAAATAATTAGATGTCGATGCATAGAAAAAAGGTATGGAAGTACACATAAAATATTATGAGTGGTTTTCCTATATAAAAAAACATATATGGAAACATGTGTTTTTATTTTCTTTTTGCCTTATCTGTGATTTCAAGATTTTCTGAAATAAAGATGTGCTATTTATGCAGTAAAGAATCATAAATTAGAAAAAATTCGCATAAGAGATAAAAGACTGAATGTCTTCCACACTCTCTGGAACAACTATTATTAATGTAGCATGGATGACATTAGACACCAACAAGTGAAGACCATGAGTAACACTGTGGAGGAGAGTGGAAAGAGGGATCATTCAAAGGAGCATGGAGGGTAATGATGCTACAGAGAAAGGGATTTCTTTTCAGTCTGGATGAAAAACTGGAAAGGACTATTTTTAGTAGAGGAATTTGAAAGGTTCCTCCCATTGGCACAGCCAGCACCAAAAATGTTTCCTCTTGCATAGGATAATAATAATCTGGGCACGCTTGATCAGAGCAGCAAGTACCAATACAATCAATTTGCCAAACTCTCACCAGTCGGGAACTCCAGTGGATGGTCCTAGACTCCTTTGGCAGTTGCCTTGGGCATTGTTCAGAACACATGAGACATGCTGTTACCGCATTAATCAGCTCACTGTATTTCAAGGGCAACCCAGCATCCTTGGCAATATGCCATCCCACCCAGGTCAATGGTGGCCTTTCTTTCTGTGCACGCAATCAGCTGTATCTACTGCAGGCTCAGTTGCTAGGGCTCTCTGGGGGTAAATTGGGTTTCTTTGCCCTTCCAGTGCTAGGACCAAAACTCTAGGAGCACTCTCTCCTTCTGTTGTCTCTGTCACAGTGCCTGACCCATCCCTTCTGGAGTCACAGACACATGTAATTCAAATGCTAGCTCTGCTTGGGAGATGCCCAGAGCTTTCATCTGCTTCACTAGAACTTTTGCCTCCTCAAAGGCACTTGCTGCTTTGATTCCCCGTCTTTCATGTGCCTTTTCTTTACTTGGCAGGATAAGGGATGGAGGCACTGTGCCAGGTGGGGAATAAAAGTCCTCCACACCCCCAAATCCCTACAAAGGCCTGGACCTCCTTCACATTCCTAGGGGTTGAATAAGCTTGCAACGTATCCATCACAGCTTCTGAGACAACTTGTGTCTTACCTGACCCCATGACTCCCAACACCTTATGGTGGTACCTGGGCCTTGAATTCTCTGTGGGTTCACTGCCCATCCTCTCCCTCACAAATGTCCCAGCAAAGCCTGCAAGGTGCCCCGCAACAGAGGCAAACCTTCACATGTTAGCAGTAGATCATCAATGTAATGGGCCCATTGTACTGATGTGAGGAAGGACAACAGAGACAGAGCTTGGGCTGCCATCCCATGACATTAGGTGGGGCTGTGAAGGTCACGCTGGGGAAGCCCTTGAGAGGCCCATTGTTGCCCCTCCCAGGTGAAGGCAAATTGATCTTGTGACTAGGGTGCCAACGGTTCTCTGAAAAAGGCCTTTGCTAAGTCCAGCACAGCTTAGTACACTCCTAGGACCCAGACCAATGTATTCAAGGTGGCGGCCATGTTGGGCACAGCCACATGGATGGGCGGCACTACCTTGTTCAGTTCTCAGCTGTCCACTGTCATCTGCCATGAAGCTTATTTACAGGCCATACTGGGCTATGGAAAGCACTCTGGGCAGGGAGTACAATACCCAGTTGCGGGAGTTCTTGGATAGTTTCTCCTATCTCCTTATGGCCCCAGGGAATTTATATTGTTTGACAGTTACCACCCCTCATGGGGGTGGCAGGCTTACTGGTTGGCATTTCCTCTGCGCACTGGCCTGATTACTCTAACCTAGAGGTGCAATTCACCAATACAGGTTTGCAGAATTTGGCTTTGGAGGGTATCAATGCCCAGTATGTTCTCTGGTATTGGAGAGATAAAAGTCTCATGTTTTTGGGCAGGGGTGGGGAACACCACATTTGCAGGGTCAAAAGGACCTTTCTGACCATAACTGTTTGCCCTCCATAATCATCGATGGCGCTGAGGGGCGGCCAGGAAACTTCTGAGGGTTACCATGTGCCAGCATCCACCAGAGCCATCACCCTTTTCTTATTTCTGGAGAACCAGTGAATAGTGAGCTCTGCATGAGGCTTCTGGTCAGCTCTCATGACCCTCACCTGGAGGTAATCTTGGCTTGCATCCTATCCCTGTGGCATGGGAGGCACCCACCCTCAATAAGATTGTATCCCTGAGTCCTCTGCTGGAGCAGGTGGGGCATCAGGGATGGCAGAGGCAAATGGGGCCGGTCTGAACTGTTGTTTTGGCTTTCAGGCTTTCTGCAGGACAGCCAACATGGCATTGGGTTGTTGGTCCATCTGTTCAGATGGGATCCCCGCCACAGTGAGGTCAAACCACACTTGTTTCCAGGTTACTTTCATTGGACCCTTTACAGCCTTTTGGCTTTTCCAGCTTCCTCTCTGTCTTGGGTCTTTTCCATAGCCCCATACTCGTTCCTGGGATTTGTCAGTCTCCCCCAGATCAGCAATGGATCAGCCAGCACCATCAATGTCTCTCTCACGACTGGGCTCAGCAGGGATATCAGCATCCCACACCAGATGCTGGGGTGGAGAATCTTAGTTTTCACTCCTGCAGTGAATGTGGCCTGATGAGGGCCTTCAAAGACAGGGGCGTGGATGGTCTGTCTCATTTCCAACTTCCTAAGAATTTCCTTTTCCTTTTCTTTTTCTTTTTCAACAGATCCTGCTTCAGGTTCATTTATACAAATAGCTCAGGAGGACACAAGCCCCTGCAAATAGCCCCCTGACACAAGCCCAGGGGTCACACCAGTCCTTCTCTCCTCACAGCAGCAGATAGAAGCCTCTACACTGGAGTCTTCTTTGGGGCCTGGGCCCCTTTAGGAGCCAGAGCCTCAAGAGCGGCCTGAGCCTTGGTTTGAGCCTTGGCCTTGGAATTTGGCCGGCAAGCCCATTTCCAGAGCATGGGGTAAGTGATGTAAGCAAGTTGGCCGAGCTCGCGGCTGCTCCCATTTGGGATCATGGCTTTATCAGGGCCTTGACAGCCTTGGCACATACCCTCAGAGCCTTGGCGTTGTTCGTCTCCATCTACTTTAGGCCCTTCTTATGTTTCTTTGCTAAGTGTAGGTTCCACAGGAAGTTGGGTCCACCCTCTTAAGAGATTCAGATCTTTGTGATGGGGTTTCTTGATGTCACTTCTGTGCCATTTTCGGCACTGGTTGTGGGTGGTGTGGTTCTTGGATTGGGCAATGTCTGTACTGAAGCTCCCGGCTCCCGAAGCACCTGGGACCAGAAGAGAAAGAGGAAGCTCTGAAAATTTCTTGTATCTCCTTTAAAGATGTCCAGGGGCCCAGGGGACCAAGGAGGTCCTCCTCATTGGGCTGAGCCTCCCTGCAGGCTAGACTAATCCGATCTCTAAAGAGTGAGGCCCGAGGGCAGTGGATGTGGTCTATGTTGCTCATTTTCCCTGCCTCTCCTAGCTGCGCTAACTACACCTGGAGACTTTTCTGGGCCTTTTCACAGGAACTAGGCAGCTATAGCAATAAGTTTGGCGGGAGTAGATTCTCTTTTCATGACCGTTCCCTGAATTGGGGGCTCCCCACTGGCTGGGGTTGCTGTTGCTGGGCTTGGGCTTTCCTTTGTGTTTGGGGTGGGATGGCGGGGGTGTTCCATCGGCTGCACTGTCGATCACCCCACCTCCCCGTCACTCTGCTTACCTTCCCAGGGGTGCTCTTTGCCCCAGCATGCTAGGTGCAGGTTCTCAAACAAGTGTGATAAAGCAGTTTTTGGGGTATCCCCATACTCACACACGGTCCCCAGGCCTCTAACCTATGGGACCACCTCCCCACAAAGAAGGGATCTCTGCCACCCACCCTCTGTTTTTGATTTTATTTTATTTTATTATGTTATGTTAATCACCATACATTACATCATTAGTTTTTGATGTAGTGTTCCATGATTCATTGTTTGTGTATAACACCCAGTGCTCCATTCAGTGTGTGCCCTCTTTAATACCCATCACCAGGCTAACACATCCCCCCACCCCTCTCCTCTAGAACCCTCAGTTTGTTTCTCAGAGTCCATCGTCTCTCATGGTTCGTCTCCTCCTCCATTTCCCCCCACTTCATTTTTGCTTTCCTGCTATCTTCTTTTTTTTTTTTTAAACATATAATGTATTATTTGTTCCAGAGGTACAGGTCTGCGATTCATCAGTCTTACACAATTCACAGCACTCACCATAGCACATACCCTCCCCAATGTCTATCACACAGCCACTCCATCCCTCCCACCCCCACCACTCCAGCAAACCTCAGTCTGTTTCCTGAGATTAAGAATTCCTCATATCAGTGAGGTCATATGATACATGTCTTTCTCTGATTGACTTATTTCGCTCAGCATAATACCCTCCAGTTCCATCCACGTCGTTGCAAATGGCAAGATTTCATTCCTTTTGATGGCTGCATAATATTCCATTGTGTGTGTGTATATATATATATATATATATACATACATATATATATGTATATATACATATACATATATATGTATGTATGTATGTATATATATGTATATATATATATATATATATATATACCACATCTTTTTTATCCATTCAGCTATCGATGGACATCTTGGCTCTTTCCATAGTTTGGCTATTGTGGACATTCCTGCTATAAACATCGGGGTGCACGTACCCCTTCGGATCACTACATTTGTATCTTTGGGGTAAATACCCAGTAGTACAATTGCTGGGTCGTACGGTAGCTCTATTTTCAACTTTTCGGGGAACCTCCATACTGTTTTCCAGAGTGGCCGCACCAGCTTGCATTCCCACTAACAGTGTAGGAGGGTTCCCCTTTCTCCGCATCCCTGCCAACATCTGTGGTGTCCTGACTTGTTAATTTTAGCCATTCTGACTGGTGTGAGGTGGTATCTCATTGAGATTTGGATTTGGATTTCCCTGATGCCGAGCGATATTGAGCACTTTTTCATGTGTCTGTTGGCCATTTGGATGTCTTTGGAAAAATGTCTGTTCATGTCTTCTGCCCATTTCTTGATTGGATCATTTGTTCTTTGGGTGTTGAGTTTGGGTAAGTTCTTTATAGATTTTGGATACTAGCCCTTTATCTGATATGTCATTTGCAAATATCTTCTTCCATTCTGTCAGTTGTCTTTTGGTTTTGTTGACTGTTTCCTTTGCTGTGCAAAAGCTTTTTATCTTGATGAAGTCCCAATAGTTCATTTTTGCCCTTGCTTCCCTTGCCTTTGGTGATGTTTTTAGGAAGAAGTTCCTGTGGCTGAGGTCGAAGAGGTTGCTGCCTGTGTTCTCCTTTAGGATTTTGATGGACTCCTGTCTCACATTGAGGTCTTTCAACCATTTGGAGTCTATTTTTGTGTGTGGTGTAAGGAAATGGTCCAGTTTCATTCTTCTGCATGTGGCTGTCCAATTTTCCCAACACCATTTGTCGAAGAGACTGTCTTTTTTCCATTGGACATTCTTTCCTGCTTTGTCAAAGATGAGTTGACCAAAGAGTTGAGGGTTGATTTCTGGGCTCTCTATTCTCTTCCATTGATCTATGTGTCTGTTTTTGTGCCAGTACCATACTGTCTTGATGATGACAGCTTTGTAATAGAGCTTGAAGTCCGGAATTGTGATCCCACCAGCTTTGCTTTTCTTTTTCAATATTCCTCTGGCTATTCGGGGTCTTTTCTGGTTCCATACAAATTTTAGGATTATTTGTTCCATTTCTTTGAAAAAAGTGGATGGTATTTTGATAGGGATTGCATTAAATGTGTAGATTGCTCTAGGTAGCATTGACATCTTCACAATATTTGTTCTTCCAATCCATGAGCATGGAACGTTTTTCCATTTCTTTGTGTCTTCCTCAATTTCTTTCATGAGTATTTTATAGTTTTCCGAGTACAGATTCTTTGCCTCTTTGGTTAGATTTATTCCTAGGTATCTTATGGTTTAGGGTGCAATTGTAAATGGGATCGACTCCTTAATTTCTCTTTCTTCTGTCTTGTTGTTGGTGTATAGGAATGCCACTGATTTCTGTGCATTGATTTTATATCCTGCCACTTTACTGAATTCCTGTATGAGTTCTAGCCGTTTTGGGGTGGAGTCTGTTGGGTTTTCCACATAAAGTATCATATCATCTGCAAAGAGTGAGAGTTTGACTTCTTCTTTGCCGATTTGGATGCCTTTGATTTCTTTTTGTTGTCTGATTGCTGTGGCTAGGACTTCTAATACTATGTTGAATAGCAGTGGTGATAGTGGACATCCCTGCCATGTTCCTGACCTTAGGGGGAAAGCTCTCAGTTTTTCCCCATTGAGAATGATATTCGCTGTGGTTTTTTCATAGATGGCTTTTATGATATTGAGGTAGGTACCCTCTATCCCTATACTCTGAAGAGTTTTGATCAAGAAAGGATGCTGTACTTTGTCAAATGCTTTTTCTGCATCTATTGAGAGGATCATATGGTTCTTGTTCTTTCTTTTATTAATGTATTGTACTACATTGATTGATTTGCGGATGTTGAACCAACCTTGCAGCCCAGGGATAAATCCCACTTGGTTGTGGTGAATAATCCTTTTAATGTACTGTTGGATCCTATTGGCTAGTATTTTGGTGAGAATTTTGGCATACATGTTCATCAAAGATATTGGTCTGTAATCCTCCTTTTTGATGGGGTCTTTGGTTTGGGGATCAAGGTAATGGTGGCCTCATAAAATGAGTTTGGAAGTTTCCCTTCCATTTCTATTTTTTGGAACAGTTTCAGAATAGGTATTAATTCTTTAAATATTTGGTAGAATTCCCCTGGGAAGCCATCTGGCCCTGGGCTTTTGTTTGTTGGGAGATTGTTGATTACTGCTTCAATTTGCTTAGTGGTTATAGGTCTGTTCAGGTTTTCTATTTCTTCCTGGTTCAGTTTTGGTAGTTGATACATCTCTAGGAATGCATCCATTTCTTCCAGATTATCTAATTTGCTGGCATAGAGTTGCTCATAATATGTTCTTATAATTGTATTTCTTTGGTGTTGGTTGTGATCTCTCCTCTTTCATTCATGATTTTATTTATATGGGTCATTTCTCTTTTCTTTTTGATAAGTCTGGCCAGGGGTTTATCAATCTTATTAATTCTTTCAAAGAATCAGCTCCTAGTTTCGTTGATCTGTTTTACTGTTCTTTTGGTTTCTATTTCATTGATTTCTGCTCTGATCTTTATTATTTCTCTTCTCCTGCTGGGTTTAGGCTTTATTTGCTGTTCTCTCTCCACCTCCTTTAGGGGTAGGGTTAGGTTGTGTATTTGAGACCTTTCTTGTTTCTTGAGAAAGGCTTGTATTGCTATATACTTTCCTCTTAGGACTGCCTTTCCTGCATCCCAAAGATTTTGAACAGTTGTGTTTTCATTTTCATTGGTTTCCATGAATTTTTTTAATTCTTCTTTAATTTCCTGGTTGACCCATTCATTCTTTAGTAGGATGCTCTTTAGCCTCCATGTATTTGAGTTCTTTCCGACTTTCCTCCTGTGATTGAGTTCTAGTTTCAAAGCATTGTGGTCTGAAAATATGCAGGGAATGATCCCAATCTTTTGGTACTGGTTGAGACCTGATTTGTGACCTAGGATGTGATCTATTCTGGAGAATATTCCATGGGCACTAGAGAAGAATGTGTATTCTGTTGCTTTGGAATGGAATGTTCTGAATATATCTGTGAAGTCCATTTGGTCCAGTGGGTCTTTTACAGTCTTTACTTCCTTGTTGATCTTTTGCTTAGATGATCTGTCCATTTCAATGAGGGGGGTGTGAAAGTCCCCCACTATTATTGTATTGTTGTCAATGTGTTTCTTTGCTTTTGTTATTAATTGGCTTATATAATTGGCTGCTCCCATGGTAGGGGCATAGATATTTACAACTGTTAGATTTTCTTGTCGGATAGACCCTTTAAGTAGGATATAGTGCCCTTCCTCATCTTTTATTATAGTCTTTTGTTTAAAATCTAATTTGTCTGATATAAGGATTGCCACCCCAGCTTTCTTTTGGTGTCCATTAGCATGGTAAATAGTTTTCCCCCCCTCACTTTCAATCTGAGGGTGTCTTTGGGTCTAAAATGAGTCTCTTGCAGACAGCATATTGATGGGTCTTGTTTTTTTATCCAATCTGATACCCTGTGTCTTTTGATTGGGGCATTTAGCCCATTTACATTCAGGGTAACTATTGAAAGATATGAATGTAGTGCCATTGTATTGCCTGTAAGGTGACTGTTACTGTATATTGTCTGTGTTCCTTTCTGGTCTGTGTTACTTTTAGGCTCTCTCTTTGCTCAGAGGACCCCTTTCAATATTTCTTGTAGGGCTGATTTCGTGTTTGCAAATTCCTTGTTTTTGTTTGTCCTGGAAGCTTTTGATCTCTCCTATTTTCAATGACAGCCTAACTGGATATAGTTTTCTTGGCTGCATATTTTTCTCATTTAGTGCTCTGAAGATATCATGCCAGTCCTTTCTGGCTGCCAGGTCTCTGTGGATAGGTCTGTTGCCAATCTAATGTTTCTACCATTGTAGGTCACAGGTCTCTTCTCCTGAGCTGCTTTCAGGATTTTCTCTTTGTCTCTGAGACTCATAAGTTTTACTATTAGATTTCAGGGTGTTGACCTATTTTTATTGATTTTGAGGGGTGTTCTCTGTGCCTCCTGGATTTTGATGCCTGTTTCCTTCCCCAAATTAGGGAAGTTCTCTGCTATAATTTGCTCCAATATACCTTCTGCCCCTCTCTCTCTTTCTTCTTTTCTGGGATCGCAATTATTCTAATATTGTTTCATCTTATGGTATCACTTATCTCTCGAATTCTGCCCTCATGATCCCGTAGTTGTTTATCTCTCTTTTTCTCAGCTTATTTATTTTCCATCATTTGGTCTTCTATATCACTAATTCTCTCCTCTGCCTCATTTATCCTAGCAGTTAGAGCCTCCATTTTTGATTGCACCTCATTAATAGCTTTTTTGATTTTGACTTGTTTAGATTTTAGTTCTTTTATTTCTCCAGAAAGGGTTTCTCTAATATCTTCCATGCTTTTTTCAAGCCCAACTAGTATCTTTAAGATCGTCATTCTGAACTCTAGTTCTGACATCTTACTAATTATTGATTAGGTCCCTTGCAGTCGGTACTGCCTCTTGTTCTTTTTGTTGAGGTGATTTTTTTCCATCTTGTCATTTTGTCCAGAGGAGAATAGATGAATGAGAGAACAAAATGCTAACAGGGTAACAACGTCCCCAGAAAATATACACTAAACAAATCAGAAAAGACCTGAAACCAGGGGGAAAGAAATGGAAAGAAAGAAAAAGAAAAAAAGAAAAAGATAAAACCAACCAAAACAAAATAAAACAAAAAAAACCAGAATATGACCAAATATGATCAGGCTGGTGCATAGATCAGTGCCACACACTAGATTTTGGGCGTATTTTGGTCTGTTAGAAGAAAGTGCCTCCCAAAATTATAAAGAAAGAAAAACTTACATATGTACAAAAATAAGGGTTAATACGATGAAGGGATGGAATATGACTGTAAAGATGAAAATTATAAAAGATTTTATAAAAGGAATTGATAAGATAAGAAGTTGGTTGAAAAAAGAAGAGGATTAAAAAAGGGGGGGAGAGAATGTGATTAGGCAGGAGACTAGAACAAAGCCATACACTAGAGATTTAGGGTATATTTTGGTCTGTTAGAAGAAACTGTATCCCAAAATTTTAAAGAGAGAAGAACTTATATGCACATACCAAAAATAAGGTTAAGTACTATAAAGGGATAGAATATGACTGTAAAAATGAAAAATAAAAAAGATTTTTTAAAAAAGGGATTGATAAGATGTTGGTTGAAAAAGGGAAAAAGAAAAATTAAAAAAAAAATTTTAAATTAACTTTGAAAGACCAAAGAATCATGGGAAAAAAGCCATGAATTCTATGTGCAGTATTCCCCTAGCACTGGAGTTCTGCCGTTCTCATTGATCGGTAAACTTGGTCTTGGCTGGCTGTTCTTGCTCATCTTCTGGGGGAGGGGCCTGTTGCCGTGGTTCCCAAATGTGTTTGCCGGAGGCAGAATTGCCCCGCCCTTGCCTGTCCAGTCTAAGGAATCAGCTCGGGTTTGCTCTTGGGAGCTTTTGTTCCCTGCAAACTTTCTGTACAGCTTTGGAGGCCAAGAGTGCAAATGGTGGCCTCCCAATCTCTGCCCCAGAGGAGCTGAGAACTTGGGGCCCCGCTCCTCAGTGCGTCCCCAGAGAAAAGCAGTCGATCACTCCCATCTCCCTGGTCTCTGGCTGCACTCTGTGCTCACCCGGCCTGTGACTGAGCATTTCTATCTCTGGCACCTGACCCGGCGTGGAGTCTCCAAACCCCGCAGATCCGTGCGGTGTGCTCCTGCACCACTCCTCCCAGGGTAGGAAGGGGAGTCTCCCCGGATCTGCCCCTTGTTCGGTCCCTGCTGGAAGAGCAGTGGCCCGACTGTGCCATAGATCATGGTTTATGGCAACACCGAGCTGAGAGCCCAGGCCTCGGCTCCGTTTCTGCAGCTGGCTTCCCCGCTCTGATACCTGGGAGCTCTGCTGCACTCAGGGACCCCCGGACTTTCTGTGACTCTGAGGGTCCTGAGACCACAGTGTCCCGTGAGGGTTCCACCTCCCCGCTTAGCCATTGGAGCGACGTCCCTCAGCAGACCGACTTCTAAATGTTCCAATTTTGTGCCCCGCTGCTCTATCACTTGCCAGAAGCGGCCGATGGAGGACCCCTCCCCCACCTTCTATCTTCCCAAATATCGCCTCGGATTCACTTCTCTGCACGTCCTGCCTTCCAGAAAGTGGTCGCTTTTCTGTTCAGAGAGTTGTTGCTATTCTTTTCTTCGATCTCCTGTTGTGTTCGTAGGTGTTCAGAATGGTTTGATCCCTATCCAGCTGAATTCCTGGGACCAGATGAAATTTAGGTCTCCTACTCCTCTGCCATCTTGCTTCGCCCCCTCCCGTCCTCTTGATGACCTCTGCCAACAGCATCTTACAGAGAATGACTGGTATATAGATACAATGGAATTAAATGAGAATCAGTGACAAAAAGGTGATGACAACCTCACCCAAACATTAAAAAAATTTAAAAACACACATTTAAATAACTCATGGATGACAGAAGAAATAAGAAGAGAACTTTGAAGATACTTAGAACTCAATGATACGGAAAATACTACTCCTCACCGCTTGTGGGATTTAGCCCTAGACTGTTGATCTGTTTCCCTCAGGGAAGCTGGGGGGTGGGGCTTCCCCTGTGCCTTAGGCATTTTACTTAGGCCACAGCATTTTTATTTTCTATCGAATGTATGTTAATTTATGAAATAGAACCTAGTACCTATCACTTTGTGAAATTCAAACTGAATTTTTAAGGGTCAGTTATCCACGTCAGCTTCTGATTTCAGCTAGAAGTTGTGTGACAATATATGACTGTTGTTAGTCACTGGGAGTCGGGGTTGGAGGAGTGCTGTCTTAGGACTCACTTTGAAGGAGTTTAGAAGTGCCAGTGAATGAAGTTATATGCTGGACACTTTCCCGCCTTTCTTAACAGAATTCCTTGAGAAAACTGAGCCCCGATGGCCAGAGACATTCTTTGTATGTAACAAATGAGTTAACCTCTCTTATGTGTCTGGAATGGATTTTAATTATGTACCATTTGGGGGAATTAAGAAAATAGTCACTTAAATAATTTTCTGCATTTCGTGGTTCAGATGTGGAACCTCAGTTGGAAAAGGCTGTGAGACACAGCCCTGACAATGCAGTAAATCCTGCACTGGCCCTCTGGGCCTTGGGCCCTCACACCTGGGCTCAGCTCAGGTGATCCTAGTCTTGGGGAAGAAGTAGGTGACCAATGATCAAGTAGAGCTGTGTGACAGGCCTAGACCCTGGACTGATGGAGTGCATGCTTGAGACATCCTTGAGCTCATGCTGAAGATTTCCCCTTGGCCTCAGGGCTACCCTTTGTTCTCCCTGCAAATCCTCTCCTTGACTTTGGAGCCAAGTGAAAACCATTCTGTTCTTTAGTATAGAACAGGACAAGTGTACAGGACACGGTTAAGAGTGGCCACTGGACTAAGGTTGAAACTGGAGTAAGAAAACAGAAACGTAGACATGATTCTTAGGGTATCATTTTAAAAATAATAAACACTAGCAACAAGTTCTGACTGTATTGCAAATAACTGTTCTAACAACCACCAGACAAACCACTAGCTTATGTAGATGTGTGGGCTTGTAGCCAAAGTCTTTACCCAACCCATGTTACATCTTAATTATGAGGATCCACAACGGTCTCCTTTAATATACAGAAGACCTCTGCCTTTTGTGGACTCAGTAATCATAATTTAAATTGTCAAAGCGAGGTTCCAAATACCCATGACATGTAGCCCTTAAGGGCTTCCCTGTGGTGCTGAGTTGGGTGAGGTCAGCTGATGGCCAAAAGTCCTAGCATCTCAGCACGACTTTGTAACTCTCTGTGTGGGTATGCATTTTGCAGGAGGAATTATTTGCTAAAATTAAATTTAGTGATTTTAAGGATTCACAAACATCTCAGGGCAGGCAGGAATCTCCTCTGATCTGATTCTTTCCATCTCCCACCCTGTAGAAATTTCTTAAAGTTCCTAAGCCTACTCCTAATTGCCATGCCCTTGAATTTTTAATTTAAATCTGGATTCTTTTTGTCCTCTGTAGTATTTGGCTCAAATGGGCGGTTCCCCATTTTCAAATATCCTCCCTTTTTTGATGTTACCTTTTGTGTTCTTTCACTAATTTTCATTGATCTTTCTTTTGCTTTCTTCCTCCTACAGGCAGGCAACCGCAGTTTACTCAGATCTCATCAAAGAGGTTCTGCCTGGCTGCCTTCTCCAAAACAACACTTCTCCAGGACATGTCAGCCCTTTTCCCTTCTTTTCTTTCTTTCTTTCTTTCTTTCTTTCTTTCTTTCTTTCTTTCTTTCTTTCTTTCTTTCTTTCTTTCTTTCTT